>NW_026114611.1:1234988-1237889 GCF_025201925.1 Gopherus flavomarginatus
TTCATAGTTACGCCCATGGTGGCTGCAAAATCTTTTTATGTACTTCTTCTTATCATCAGTGTACTGTTTTCTCTGTGTTCTAGGCCTTCACAAGAAATTTGTACCTTGATAAAAAATCAACTGCTCTTGGTGAAGGCAATGGACTTAACACCCTCTGGGGTGTCCCTACACAGGTAAAAGTACTAACAACAGTAGCTGCCTTTTAGCCATGGTTTTTACTCAGGGCAAATAATTGAAACAAACCCCATTAAATCATTTCTCAGCCCGAATCCTCCACCCACATTTCCTAGAGCATTGCGCCACCATGTGGACATTTCATTTCCCACCTCAATTTCACACAGAGACACCATTTCCTTTGCACAAATCCATGAACAGCAAAACCTCCCTATGTCTCTGGTCTGAGCCAGGGTATTCGATTCCAGTGAACCCTTCTCTCCTGCGATGGCGATGGGCAGACAGAGGGACATGGCACCTGCATCCCTGCCAGGGAGATATTGGCTCGGCTCTTTCTTTCTGCTGCTGTTGTTCGTCCCATGAAACATCGAGGGTGAAATGCAAGGCTGAGTTCATGCACCAGCCCCCGGAAATATATTTCAGTGCCCCAGAGAAATCCTGCCCCCCTGCTATTGGAACGATGTGCTGGAGATTTGACTAGGAAAGAGACTGTCTGAATTGTCAGAGTGGGGAGTGAACAACAATCTACAGCAATGTCGTTTCACACAAACACACTCTCATCCTGCTCCAGCCGGAAGGGAAATGGGCAGGAATTCTCACTGTTCAGCCAAGGACACACGTACACTGATGCGCAGCCGTGAGTGTGCTGGGGAAGCTGGTCTGAGCAAACAATGGGAATGACAATTCAGTGAGAACAGAATCATCATGTAGTGAAACAAATGTATGTTAAGTAGTTGTGGCCAAGTGGTTATGGTGATAGACCACAAATCCATTGTGGTTTCCTGGCACAGGTTCAAATCCTGACAACTGTGGTGTTGTTGCTATTATTGCACTTTTAGTGCCTGAGCATCCACAGTGTGAACTGGAGCTAGATCTAGTTTCACTCTGTCTACACTTAAAACACTGCTGTTGCACTGCTATAGCTCTCTGGAGCAGACAGTGACTGGAGGGGTTTTCCCATCCCTGTAATAGCTACGTTGACAGAACAGTTCTTTCTTTTCTTTAGCACTATCTAACCAGGGCTTAGGTCACCTTAACTCTATGGGTTGCGGGGGAGATCACACCCTGAGAGACGTCGCTCTGCCAGTTAAGTGCCCAGTGTACACCAGCCCTTAGATGCCTCTTGGTATTTCAGGCAGGCACTGACCTGTGAGAGGAAAACATCAGCTCACAAACACAGAGACTGAATTCCCCACATTTAATCTCGCTGCACTTTCCAGAAAGTCACAAAATTCAATTCATTCTTGCTAGGACAGAGAAAAAATAAGTGACACTAAGTTTTTGGCTTGTTAAATAAAATTAAGTGTTTAATTAATATAGTAAAACGCTGTACTGATTCCTCTAACTAACACCACAGCATGAAATACGAACAGAGACAAATCTTGTCAGTGACGACTAATTTTGCAAATGATCTTCCCATTATTAATTTCCAAGCTGCCCCCATTGGAGGTCTGGGCATCTCCAGTGTTATAGCTCTGCAGTCACCTTTCCCTTAGAATTGTTCTCAGCCATTCAACTTACACTGCAGCATGGGGCACGGAGTCACTTGCTGGAGGATTTCCTACACCTTGAGGTTTTTAAGCCACGATTTGAGGACTTCAATAACTCAGACATAGGTCAAAGGTTTGTTACAGGAGTGGGTGGGTGAGATTCTGTGGCCTGCATTGTGCAGGAGGTGAGACTAGATGATCAGAATGGTCCCTTCTGACCTTTAGTCTATGAATCTATGAAGTTATTCCCAAATTTGGAAAATTGTGCAGTTCAGAATGTGAATAGTGACCCGTCTCCTTCCTGCATCTGCTCTACATTGCTCCCCAGCAGCTTCTCCCGCTGCACAGTCACCTCAGCACGGCAGTGCAGCCCCCCAGGGTTCAGCAGGGGCCCCTGGAAAGGACAGTGGGTGCAGCTAACAGCCCAGTGTGCCTGGCAGTGAGGCAGCTGTAAAAAATCAACACTCCTCCTCAGAAGTACAGAGATTGCATTCCTCAACTTTAACATCATGAACCCCTGTAGAAAACCACACGTGTCAGTTCTATTTTCACAGGAAGATGCAAAAATCAAGTGACACCAATTTTTAAGTTGAGTAAATAAAGTTGAGGAGATAGTTATTAACCTCACAAATATACTAAAGATCCCTCAACATAACACCTGAAGGTGAAATATGAACAGAGACAAACCTTGTCAGCAAAGGCTCATTTCCCAAACGATCCTCAAAATGTTACTAATTCCCACCCCTCCTCCACAGGAGCTCTGTGCAGTGTAACTGTTCTGCAGGCAGCTTCCCATTAAATGCTGTTGTGGGACATTCCCAGACCTGGAAATGTACCAATGACAGAATTTGGAGCGCAAACCTGGCTTCCTGCACCAGGCAGGATTTGAGTGTTTTGTCCCTGTCACTTAGTCTTTGTCAATAGTACAGATGCCATGGTGGACTCTAGGCTCTGCTGGAGGGATCCTGGCACAGGGGCTGGTGCGGGAGAAAGGATTGTAGATTCTGACCTGCACTCTGGAGAGGAGGTAATAAGTGAAGGGGGCATTTTTGACTCCTCCCCTCCTCAGTGTCCCAGGGCTGGAATTGTACATTCCACAGGGCCAAATGAGGGGGTGACACCACTTGGTTAATGAAAACCAGTGTTCTAGGTGAGATTTAAACTCACAACCTCAGCATAGCTCCTCTCAGCACTGCCCTATAAATACTGTATGCAAACCAACTGTGCCACTGGAGCA
>NW_026114611.1:1537902-1649371 GCF_025201925.1 Gopherus flavomarginatus
AGCTGGGGGGAAGGACACAGCCGAGGGTAGGATTGGGCAGACCGTAAGGGGGCTGCTCAGAGGCAGCAGCATGGTGGGGACAGGGTGGGAGCTGGAGGGGGACACAGTTGGGGGAGGGACTGGCCAGGCCGTAGGGGGAGGCTGCTCCGAGGCAGTAGCATGGAGGGAGGCAGGGCGGTGCTGGGGGGGAGGGGACACAGCCGGGGGGGGTCTGGTCAGACCGTAGAGGGGGCTGCTCACAGGCAGTAGATTGGGGGGAAGGCAGGGCGGGAGCTGGGGGGAAGGACACAGCCGAGGGTAGGATTGGGCAGACCGTAAGGGGGCTGCTCAGAGGCAGTACCATGGGGGGGAGGCAGAGCGGGAGCTGGAGGCAGAGGACACAGCCGGGGGAAGGACTGGGCAGACTGTAGGGGGGGTTGCTCAAAGGCAGTAGCATGGGGGGGAGGCAGGGTGGGAGCCAGGGCCGGCTTTAGGCTGATTCAGCCGATTCCGGGGAATCGAGCCCCACGCCTAAGAGGGCCCCGCGCCTTAGGCACCTTTTTAATTTTTTTTTTTTTTACTTACCCTGGTCCCCGGCTGCGGTCTGCTCCGGGGTCTTCCATGGTCCCGCTCCTTTGAGTGAAGCGCAGGCGGGAGCGCGGCGTGGCCCCGCTCTCCCAGCTAGAGCTCCAGCCGGGGCGGCGGGGCTTTGCCACGCTCCGGCCAGGGCTCCAGCTGGGAGAGCAGGACGGCATGGCTTTGCCGCTCTCCGGCCGGGAGAGCGAGGCCTCGGGGCTTGCCACGCTCCAGCCGGAGAGCAGCGAGCGCGGCAAGCCCCGCTCTCCCGTCTGGAGCTCTGGACAGAGAGTGGCAAGCCCCACGACCCCGGCTGGAGCTCTGGGCCCTTTAAATAGACCCCTGAGCCCTGGGGCAGTGAGGGGCTCCGGGGGCTATTTAAAGGGTCTGGGGCTCCAGCTGCCTCTGCCACTCCGGTCCTTTAAATAGCCGCTGGAGCCCCACCTCCCCCATACATTCCCCAGCGCTCTCGCAGCTATTTAAAAGGTCCGGGGCGGGTAGAAAGGGGTTTGGGGGCTACTTAAAGGGCTGGGGTTCCAGCTGCCTCTGCTACACCACCTGACCTGCCCACACCAGTCCGGCCCCCCCTGCCTGCAGCCAGCTCTGCACCCCATGCCCACAGCCAGCCCCTGCCACACCCCGTCCTGTCTCCAGCCAACCCCTGCCACACACCCCTGCAGCCGTGCCCAAAGCCAGCCAGCCCCACACACACTGCTGTCTGCACCAGCCCTGCACATCCTGCCCAACCCGCACCCCCTGCCCCGTCTCCAGTCAACCCCTGCTGCACCCCACTGCCTGAAGCCAGCCAGTCCTGCACTCCCCTTTCTCCAGACCTGCAAACCCCTGCTGCACCCCCCTGCGGCCCTGCCTGAAGCCAGCCCGCCCCACATCCCCTGTCTTCAACCAGCCCCACACCCCTTGCCCTGCCTGCAGCCAGACCCTACCTCCAGTCAGCCCCTGCCCTGCCTCCAGCCAGCCCCATGTCCACTGCTGCCCTGCAGTTTCCAGGGCAGTAACCCTGCACACCTGCTTCAATGAGGGGGGTAGGGAGCAGCTGGGACCAACACATGTGCACACCCCCAGGGAGTTGCGGGGACCCACACATGTGAAACGGCAGTCATTAATAGCCAATCAACAGCATATATGATGCAATGTTTATAATATATAATTTTATTATTCAAATAGTTATGGAAAGTAAATAATACATGAAAGAAATGAAAGGCTTTTTTTTTAAGTCATCCCTGCCAGGGTCCCACCGAAAATGTTCGAATTGGGCCCCTCACTTCCTAAAGCCGGCCCTGGTGGGAGCTGAGGGGGAGGGGACACAGCCGGGGGAAGGGACTGGGCAAACCGTAGGGGGGGGCTGTTCACAGGCAGCAGCATGGGAGTGTTGGTGTCACTAGGCATAAATCTAGGCCTCAGTGAACTAAAGTTCCTCCATGTTGAACTCTACTTGATCTAGAAAGCTAGCAGCTGTGAAATTAAATGTGTAACAGTAAGTTATCAGTTGCAGCACAGCTAAAACCGGTCTAAAGCAGTGGGGATAAGGCCTGTGCACCTTTAGCAGAAGGACAAGATAACTTACAGAAGGAAAACTTACTAACGAGCTGCTGCGGCCAAGATTATATAATGCACCTGTGCTTACATAACTGCTACGGGGGAGGAAGGAGGAGGGGCCGGGAAGAAAGAAGAAAGAGAAAAAAAATTATAAAAAGGGTCAAGCCGCTTGTGTAGGGGTGCATGATCTGAGGCGTTCGTCTCCTTGCACCGCTTTGATATCTCAAATAAACTTCGCTTGCTTCTCCACCCGGGAGTGTGTTCATTGGGGCTTCACACTCTGGGCACGAACCACTGTTGCTTGCCTCGGGCACCCTCTGTGTCGGCAACAGAAGGCAGTGCCCTGCCTCCCGCAGGAACGGTTGCTCCCCAGTCCCCCCACAGAGCTGGGGAGGGAACCCAGCGCCCGGCCCCCGCAGGAACGACGGCTCCCCAGTCGCATCGCGGAGCTGGGCAGTGAAGGCAGAGCCCCGCTCCCACTGGAACGGCTGATCCCCCATCCCCTCACAGGGCTGGGGATGGAAACCAGCGCCCTGCCCCCGCCGGAACAGCCGCTTCCCTGTCCTCTCCCAGGGCTGGGGAGGGAAGGCAGCACCCCACCCGCACTGGAACGGCTGCTGCCCAGTCCCCACGCAGAGCCGGAGAGAGTCCAGTGCCCTGCTCCTGCAGGAAAGGCTGTTCCCCAGTCCCCTTGCAGAGGCAGGAAGGGAACCCAGCGCCCCATCCCCACCGGAACAGCCGCTCCCCTGTGTCCTGGCAGAGCTGATGAGGGAACACAATGCCCTGCCCCCACAGGAACAGCCGCTCACCATTCTCCTGCCAGATCTGGGGAGGGAAGGCAGCTCACTGCCACTGCTAGAACGGCCGCTCCCCAGTCCCCTCGCAGAGCCGCGGAGGGAACCCAACGCCCTGACCGCGTAGGAACGGCCGCTGCCCAGTCTCCCAGCAGAGCTGGGGAGGGAACCCAGTGCCTGTCCCCGGTGGAATGGCCACTCTCTAGTTCCCTGGCAGAGCTGGGGAGCAAAGGCAGCACCCCACCTTCCAGGAAAGGCCGGTCCCCATTTCCCTCGCAGATCCAGAGAGGGAACCCAGCGCCCCACCCCCGCTGGACCAGCTGCTCCCCAGTACCCTGTCAGAGCTGGGGAGGGAATCCAGTGCCCCGCTCCCACTGGCAAGACCACTCCCCAGTCCACTGGCAGAGATGGGAGGGAAACCGAGCGCCCCTCCTCCACTGGAACAGGAGCTCCCCAATCCATTGGCAGAGCTGGGGAGGGAACCCAGAGCCCTTCCCCAGCTGCAATGGCTGCACCCCAGTACCCTCCCAGAGCTGGGGAGAGAAGGCAGCACCCCGCCCCCGCTGGAATGGTCTCTCCTCATTCCCCTGCAGAGCCGGGGAGGGAAGGTAGCGCTCCACCCCGCTGGAAAGGCGGCTCCACAGTCCCCTAGCAAAGATGGCGAGGGAACTCAGTGCCCAGTCCATTGGCAGAGGTGGGGAGGGAACCCAGTGCCCCGCCCCCGCTGGAATGGTTGCTCCCCAGTCCTCTAGCAGAGTTGGAGAGGGAACCCAGCCCCCCGCCCCAATAGGAACAACCATTCCCCAGTCCTCTAGCAGAGCTGGGGAGGGAACCCAGTGCCCCACCCCAGCAGAAATGACCGCTCCTCAGTCCCCTCACAGAGCTGGGGAGGGAATGCAGCACCCCACCCCTGCTGGAATGGTGACCCCAGCGTCCCCTTGCTGAGGTGGGGAGGTTAGACAGCGCCCCACCCCCGCAGGGACGGCCGCTCTCCATTCCCTTCGCAGAGCTGGGGAGGGAAGGCAGCGCTCCGCCCCAGCTGAAACGGCCGCTCCCTAGTCCCCTCGCAGACCTGGTGTGTTGTTATTAGTATAATATAATACCTCATTGAAAAGTGTCAGGGCCAGAAAGAGTTAATTAACTCACCTCACAGACTGACCTGACCCGTGGGTGAACCTTAAGAACTGGTTAGCAAGATATGTAAATGAATAGAGCTTTGAAATGCAAGTCTGCATTGTTAGAGGTAGAAGGGGAGGTGTTTGCTCAGGTCTTGTGTTGTAAGCAAACAAGTCTTGTCTATTGCTATAGATTTAATTCAAAGATCAAAAAAGGGAATATTAGCATTTATGAAGATACTTGAGTGAAATAGTGTTATTGTCTATGTGTCTCTCTGGAGGTTGTGGTAACCTGTATCTGAACTGTTTAATGGATAAATGACTCTGTGCTAATTGCCAGGATGTTTGGGAGAAGGAGTTAAGCCTATTGTTTTCTCAGGCCGAAAGGCTGCTAGAAATGTATAAGAAGCCTGGGACATGATCCTTCTTCATCTCAAATCTGCTTTGGTTTTCAAGAGGGGGAAACCTTAAGCCACAAGTATTGAGATCCCCAGTCATTGACTGGAGCCACCCTGAATATGGACATTGGACTATAACCTATGGACTATTTCTAAACGGACTTTTGGCTACTACAAGCTCACCTCTACTATGTATCTGAACCTCAAAAATTGAATTCAAGTCTGTATGTGTATTAATCTTTTAACCAACACTCTCTCTCTTTTCTTTTCAAATAAATTTTAGCTTAGTTAACAAGGATTGGCTATAGCATGTATTGTGGGTAAGATCTAAGTTATAATTGAACCTGGGTATGTGGCTGATCCTTTGGGATTGGAAGAACCTTTTCTTTTATATGATGAAGTAAGATTTTCAGGAATCATCATCATATCTGACTTGTGTGTCTGAACGGAGGCCTGAGGCTGAGCACTTAAGGGAACTGCATGGTTTGGACTTCTAAGTAACCAGTGAGGTACTATAGAAGCTGTTTTGTGCTGGCTTGGTAAATCTAAGTATTGGAATAACCACCAGCGTTTGGGGTTTGTCTGCCCCGTTTTGCAGTTCACCCTGATTGAGTGACCTCAGCTGGCTCCCACGAGCAGCACCGTCACAGTGGTGTAGTCTTGCTAGGATCCATAGAACCAGGTCAATTAAGCTTTGGGTCAGAACCCCACGCTATCCAAATTGGAATTTTGGTACTGAGAGTTTGTTTGGTTAAAGAGCAGTTGCAATGGGTGAGCAAAGAGCATATGAGGGTCTTGACAAAAGAGCCCTGGAAGATTTGTGTTCAGAAAAGGGGATAAGCTTTAGAAAAAAAGCTACAGATCAAGAATTGGGAGAGCTGTTAATGGCCAGTGATCAGGAGGCAGGAGCACAGCCCTTCCCTGATACTACAGAAACTGCAAAAGCAATTTGAATAAAAAAGGCAGCAAATAAACTGCAAATGGAGCATGAACAGAAACTAGCAGATCTTCAATTGCTGGAAACGCAAAAAATAGCTGAATTAGAAAGAGAGGCTGCTGAGAGAAAGAAGGAGGCTGATGAGAGAGAAGAAAAAGCTCGTAAGGGGCGTCTGGAATTACTGGCTGCGGAGGAGAGAGCTCGAGAGATGGAACAGGAAACGGCCAAACTTCAGCTCCAAGTAATAGAGGAGCGGAGAAAGTCATCGCCACCTGGTACTCCACTTACCCACCGCCATGAGAAGAACTGGGAAAGAATGTGTCCCATCTACAATGATACTGAAGATATAGAGGAGTTTTTGTCTACCTTTGAAGGCCTCTGCTATCTGTACCAGATCCTCGATGATCAGCGAATGCCTGTCCTGCTGACCAGACTGACTGGAAAAGCCAGGGAGGTATTTAATGAATTGAGGGAACAAGAAGCCTTGGATTATGGGCAGTTTAAAGATTCTGTGTTAAGGCAGTTCAAGGTTACTCCTGATTCTTACAGAGTTAAGTTTAGAAAGTTTAAGATGTCTAATGATTGTACTTTTGTAGAATGTGCTCATGAGCTGATGGGTTTTGTTAAAAAGTGGGTGATGGGATCAAAGGTACATGGGAGTTTCGAAAAGCTGCTGGATTTAATAACTTTGGAACAGTTCTTAAACATTGTGCCTGACCATGTGAGAGCAGCTGTGTGTGATAGGGACCCTGAGTCAGTCCTACGGGCTGCAGAGTTTGCGGCTGCCCATACCCAAAACAGGGTTCAAGAAGGGTATAAACCCCAGGGGAAAACTAGTCACCATTCTCCCTAGTTCAAGAGGAGGGAAGGACTTAAAGGTAAACCTGGCTCCGACTCTTATAAGGTGGCTCATGGGGGCCCACAGGGTAGGAACTCTCACTCCGAAAATAAACCAGTTAAATGCTATCACTGTGGTATGCTTGGCCACATAAGCCCAGATTGCCCGACCCTAAAGGGCAGCCCAAAAACAGCAACCCCGAGAGCCACAGTAAATGCCAACTCCATTACCCTGAGCACCCAGGCTGAACCGAACCACAACAGCGCCACCTTAAGTCCAGGTGCAAGCAGAGCACTGACTAATGACAACCCCATCGTCTCTGATGCTCTGGGAGGAGGTGATGAGCTCACCAGTTATGTCAGAACTGAGGCTTGCAAGGAAGTGAGAGGTTTATTAAGGAGGCCTGAGGCTGGGCACTTTAAAGAAACTTCATGGTTTGAACTTCTAAGTAACCAGTGAGGTACTACAGAAACTGTTTTATGCTTGCTTGGTAAATCTAAGTATTGCAATAACTACCAGAGTTTGGGATTTGTCTGCCCTGTTTTCTTTGCAGTTCACCCTGATTGAGTGACGTTAGCTGGCTCACACGGGCAGCACCGTCACACCTGGAAAGGAAGGCAGCACTACGCCCCCACTGGAACAGGCGCTCCCCAGTCCCATCGCAGAGCTGGGGAAGGAATCCAGCGCCCCGCCCCCCCCGCAGGAACGGCCGCTCCCCAGTTCCCTCGCAGAGTTGAGAAGGGAACCCAGTGCCCCACCCCCGCTGCAATGGACACTCCCAAGTCCCCTCGCAGAGCTGGGGAGGGAACCCAGCACCGTGCTCCCAGCTGGAACGGCCGCTCCCCAGTCCCCTGGCAGAGCTGGGGAGGGAAGGCAGCTCCCCGTCCCCGCAGGAACAGCAGCTCCTGAGTCCCCTTGCAGAGCTGGGGAGGGAAGGCAGCGTCCCACCCCTGGAGGAACGACAGCTGCCCAGTCCCCTCACAGACCAGGGAGGGGAACCCAGCGCCCCGTCCCCGCAGGAACGGCCCCTCCCCAGTCCCCTGTCAGAGATGTGGAGGCAACCCAGCGCCCTGCCCCCGCAGGAATGGCTGCCCCACAGTCCCCTCACAAAGTTGGAGAGGGAAGGAAGCCCCCCGCCCCCGCTTGAACGACAGCTCACCAGTGCCCTCGAAGAGGTGGGAAGGGAACCCAGCGCCTCGCCGTCGCAGGAACGGCCGCTCCCCAGTCTCCTCGCAGAGCTGGGGAGGGAACCCAGTGCCCCGCCCCTGCTGGAACAGCCGCTCCCCACATCCTTCACAGAGCTGGGGAGGGAAGTAGGCCCACCAAACCCACAGGATCGGCGGCTCCCCAGTCGCCTCGCAGAGCTTGGGAGGGAACATAGCACCTTGCCCCCACAAGCACGACCACTCCCCACTCCCCTCGCAGACCTGGGAAGGGAGCCCAGTGTCCCGCCCTTGCAGGAATGCCGCCTCCCAGTCCTTTCGCAGAGCTGGGGAAAGAAGGCAGCGTCCCACCCCCACAGGAACAGCCACTCCCATTCCCCCCGCAGAGCTGGGGAGGGAAGGCAGCGACCCACGACCAGAGGAACGACAGCTTCCCAGTCCCCTGGCAAAGCTGGGAAGAGAAGGAAGCACCCCGCCACCGCCGGAACGGCCACTCCCCAGTCCCCTCGCACAGCTGGGGAGGGAAGGCAGCGCCCCGCCCACAGGAACGGCCTCTCCCCAGTCCCCTCGCAGAGCTGGAGAGGGAAAGCAACTCCCCGCCCCCACTGGAATGGTGGCCACACAGTCCCCTGGCAGAGGTGGGGAGGGAAGGCAGAGCCCCACCCCCGCAGGAACGGCCGCTGCCCAGTCCCCTGGCAGAGGTGGGGAGGGAAGGCACCGCCCTACCCCCGTTGGAACGGTGTGATGGAGTAGGGGCTGTCTGTGTGGGGGATGGGAGAGCCGGGGATGTCTTTAGGTGAGAGACAGGATCTTTAAGCCTGTAACCTGAGCCAGGTAGGAGGGAGGGGGTTAGTACCTTTTCCTGGGAAGTTGGACAAAGGAATCGGCCGGCTGGAGGAGGGGCAGTTCAGTTTCGGTTATGGGCTGGGTGAGGGGAATTCTAGGGATCCTATGCTGGACTCAAACCCCCTGAAACTCCAGAAGGACCCAACTGAGGGGTCCTGACTGTGCCTGCAAGCTCTGCTGTAACCTGCATTCCTGTTGTCCAATAAACCTTCTGTGTTACTGGCTGGCTGAGAGTCACTGCGGGTCCCAGGAAGAGGGGTGCAGGACCGAACTTCCCCACACTCCATGACAACTGGTGGCAGTGGCGGGAGATACTAGACCCTATGAACGGCGCTTCCTGCAGTAAGTGACTGGGGAGCAGTAAAATGAAGGGACAATTTTAAGGGTGATTAACCCCTGGGAGTGTGTGCCCAGTGAGAAGGACTTTGCAGTAACAGGGTCCCCCGGGGGATTGCAGTGAGTGGTCCCGGGGCGGAGGAGTCTGCAGCTCGACCCTGGCAGAGAGGTGGTGACCTCAAGAAGGGCTGGTGCACTGGGGGTCTCCCTGAAAACCGTGGGGAGTGGCTAGCACCCCGGCCTGTGAGTGGCCAGCAGGAAGATGCATGCCCAGCTGCGCAAGTGCGACCTGGTGGAGCTGTGCAAGCAGAGAGGGCTGCGCAATGAGAGACTCACGAAAGACCAGCTGATTGCCTGGCTGGAGGAGGGAGATCGCTTGAATGGACGGAGCCCTGTCTCGGAGGGAAGCAGCTGGGCAGATGCAGCGCAGGTACCAGTGTCTGTCCCAGCTGGGAGTGGTCAGCCGGCGGCTGAGGGCTTCCTGAGACCCCCCCTTCCTATGCCTAGGGGAAGGGAGAGGAGGAGCCCAGAGAATACCGAAGGCACCGTGACACCCCCGGCCAGCAGGGAATCCTCCCAGCGAAGCTCACCCCCCAGCAGGGGATCCTCCCGGCGGCGCTCGGCATCCGTGGAGCAGATTTGGCTGGAATATGACATAGATACCTTCCTGATGGCCTTTGAGAATGCCTGTGAGCTGCACAGGGTTGACCCTGCAGACAGGATCTCATTTCTCACCCCCTTACTGGACTCCACAGCCGTGGATGTGGTACAGCCGACTGAAAGAGGCGGAGGCAGGGGACTACGAGCTGTTCAAACAGGCCCTGCTCCGGGAGTTTGGGCTGACTCCGGAGATGCACTGGAAAAGGTTACGGAGTCAGCATAAAACCCATGAGGTCACATACCTACAATTGGTCAATCAGGAGCAGGAGTATGCCCGCAAGTGGACAGCTGGGGCCCAAACTAAAGAGGACCTGCTTGACCTATTTATACTAGAGCACCTGTAAGAGCAGTGCCCGTCCGACCTGAGGCTGTGGTTGATGGACCATGAAGCCGGAGAACCCGCAGCACGCAGGCCAGCTGGCCGACCAATTTGTGCACAGTCGAGCAGAGGACAACAGGGCAGAGTCTCAAAGGAGCAGGCCTGCCTCAACGCAGAGAGAGAGTCATCATGGGACCTCCCAGGAGGGGCCTATGGAGAACCCCCACCAAAGGGGAACATCCAGCGTCAGGTCCATCCGACCCACTGGAGGGGACCCACGAGACATGGGCTGCTATCACTGTGGCCAACGAGGCCACATACAGGCCCAGTGCCCCAAGCTCAGGGACAGACCGAGCAGACCCAACCTGCAGAGGGTTGACTGAGTAAAGACCCAGTCGGAGGAGGGGCAAAGTTCCCAGGAAAGGGCGGCTGGCAGCTTGCAACCTATGAAGGAGGGAGGAGGTCCCCAAGTCAGCCCTTCTGGGGGCCTGGATGCTCCAGGCTCCGGGTTTTTGGTTTACAGGGTGGGCGCGGGGCTGCCTCTCCGGAAAGAGTACCTTGTTTCCCTGGAGGTAGATGGGAGGAAGGTCACTGGGTACTGGGACACGGGCGCAGAGGTGACGCTCGCCCGGCCCGAAGTGGTGGCCTCAGATCAGATGGTACCCGACACCTACCTGACCCTGAAGGGCGTGGGCGGGACCCCATTCAAGGTGCCCGTGGCGAGGGTACACCTGAAGTGGGGGGCCAGGGAGGGCCCCAACGATGTGAGGGTACACCCACATTTGCCCACGGACGTGTTAATGGGAGGGGACCTCGAGGACTGGCCAAGTAACACCCAGAGTACCCTGGTCGTGACTGGCAGTCAGAGTCAGCGGAGGGCACTGCGCCCCAACAACAGGGAAGGGACTCTGCCTGAGGTGCAGGACCCTAACCTGGTGGGGGGGGAGGAATGCCCAGGGACACGGCTCAGAGAGGCTGCGGCCTCAGACCCAGCCAGCGAGAGAGAGCAGGTCCCCATCCCTGTCCCAGCTGCTGAGTTCCAGGCCGAGTTGCAGAAAGATCCCTCCTTGCGGAAGCCCAGGGACCGTGCTGACCTTAGTGCAGTACAGACCATGAGGAGAGGTTGCAAGGAGATGTTCCTGTGGGAGAAGGGGTTCCTGTACTGAGAATGGGCTCCCCCAGGGGAAGTAGAGTCATGGGGGATCAGGAGGCAGCTGGTGGTTCCCCAGAAGTTTAGCCACAAGCTACTGTACCTGGCCCATGACATCCCTCTCGCAGGGCACCAGGGAATCCGACACACCAGACAGAGGCTGCTACAGAACTTTTACTGGCCTGGGGTCTTTATCTATGTCCGACAGCACTGCCAATCCTGTGACCCCTGCCAGAGGATGAGGAAGGCCCAGGACAAGGGGAAAGCAGCTTTGAGGCCTTTACCCATCACAGAAGAATCTTTCCAGAAGATGACCATGGACATAGTGGGACCTCTCAGCAAGATGACCCGGTCAGGGAAGAAATACATCCTGGTGGTGATGGATTTCGCCACTCGCTACCCCGAGGGGGTGGCCTTGTCCTCTATCGAAGCAGACACCATGGCAGATGCGCTGCTGACCATTTTCAGACGGGTGGGGTTCCCCAAGGAAGTCTTAACGGATGAGGGGTCCAACTTCATGTCGGCCCTGCTCCGGTGCTTGTGGGAAAAATGTGGGGTCCGGCATAACTGGGCCTCAGCGTATCACCCCCAGTCCAACGGGCTGGTGGAAAGGTTCAGCGGGACGCTGAAGATGATGCTAAAAACATTTATGAACCAGCACCCGCAGGACTGGGACAAGTACTTACTCACCTGCTGTTCACGTACAGGGAGGTACCCCAGGAATCTAGCAGGTTTTCGTCTTCCGAACTGTTGTATAGAAGGCGGGTAAGGGGGCCCCTGGACCTGATGAGAGACGAATGGGAGGGGAAGGCCACTCCTGAGGGAGAGTCGGTGGTGGAGTATGTCCTGACCTTCCGGGAAAGACTGGTCGAGCTCATGGGCCTGGCCAGGAAGAATCTGGCCCGAGCCCAGAGGAAGCAGAAGGTCTGGTATGACCGCACAGCGTGGGCCCGCGCCTTCGCCACCGGGGATCAAGTGATGGTTCTCATCCCTGTGAGGAAAAACAAACATCAGGCTGCCTGGGAAGGGCCCTTCAAGGTTATCAAGCAACTAAATGAGGTAAACTATGTGATGGAGCTGTCGAACTGGTCACATCACCGTCGAGTGTACCATGTGAACATGATGAAGCCACACTATGACAGGGGGAATGTGGTGTTGGCCGTGTGTGGACATTGGGAGGAGCAGGGAGATAGACTCATAGACTCTAGGACTGGAAGGGACCTCGAGAGGTCATTGAGTCCAGTCCCCTGCCCTCACGGCAGGACCAAATACTGTCTAGACCATCCCTAATAGACATTTATCTAACCTACTCTTAAATATCTCCAGAGATGGAGATTCCACAACTTCCCTAGGCAATCTATTCCATTGTTTAACTACCCTGACAGTTAGAAACTTTTTCCTAATGTCCAACCTAAATCACCCTTGCTGCAGTTTAAGCCCATTGCTTCTTGTTCTATCATTGGAGGCTAAGGTGATCAAGTTTTCTCCCTCCTCCTGATGACACCCTTTTAGATACCTGAAAACTGCTATCATGTCCCCCCTCAGTCTTCTCTTTTCCAAACTAAACAAACCCAATTCCTTCAGCCTTCCTTCATAGGTCATGTTCTCAAGACCTTTAATTGTTCTTGTTGCTCTTCTCTGGACCCTCTCCAGTTTCTCCACATCTTTCTTGAAATGCGGTGCCCAGAACTGGACACAATACTCCAGTTGAGGCCTAACCAGCGCAGAGTAAAGCGGAAGAATGACTTCTCGTGTCTTGTTTACAACACACCTGTTAATGCATCCCAGAATCACATTTGCTTTTTTTGCAACAGTATCACACTGTTGACTCATATTAAGCTTGCGGTCCACCATGACCCCTAGATTTCTTTCTGCCATACTCCTTCCTAGACAGTCTCCTCCCATTCTGTATGTGTGAAATGGATTGTTCCTTCCTAAGCGGAGCACTTTGCATTTATCTTGAACTTCATCCTGTTTACCTCAGACCATTTCTCCAATTTGTCCAGATCACTTTGAATTTTGACCCTGTCCTCCAAAGCAGTTGCAATCCCTCCCAGTTTGGTATTGTCTGCAAACTTAATAAGTGTACTTTCTATGCCAACATCTAAATCGTTGATGAAGATATTGAACAGAGCCGGTCCCAAAACAGACCCGTGCTGAACCCCACTTGTTATACCTTTCCAGCAGGATTGGGAGCCATTAATAACTACTCTCTGAGTATGGTTATCCAGCCAGTTATGCACCCACCTTATAGTAGCCCCATCTAAATTGTACTTTCCTAGCTTATCTATAAGAATATCATGTGAGACCGCATCAAATGCCTTACTAAAGTCTAGGTATATCACATTCACCGCTTCTCCCTTATCCACAAGGCTCGTTATACTATCAAAGAATGCTATCAGATTAGTTTGACACGATTTGTTCTTTACAAATCCATGCTGGCTATTCCCTATCACCTTACCACCTTCCAAGTGTTTGCAGATGATTTCTTTAATTATCTGCTCCATTATCTTCCCTGGCACAGAAGTTAAACTAACTGGTCTATAGTTTCCTGGGTTGTTTTAATTTCCCTTTTTATAGATGGGCACTATATTTGCCCCCTTCCAGTCTTCTGGAATCTCCCCCGTCTCCCATGATTTCCCAAAGATAATAGCTAGAGTCTCAGATACCTCCTCTATTAACTCCTTGAGTATTCTAGGATGCATTTCATCAGGCCCTGGTGACTTGCAGGCATCTAACTTTTCTAAGTGATTTTTTACTTGCTCTTTTTTTATTTTATCTTCTAAATCTACCCTCTTCCTGTAAGCATTCACTATATTAGACATTCCTTCAGACTTCTCAGTGAAGACCGAAACAAAGAACTCATTAAGCATCTCTGCCATTTCCAAGTCTCCCGTTACTGTTTCCCCCTCCTCACTGAGCAGTGGGCCTATCCTGTCCTTGGTCTTCCTCTTGCTTTTAATGTATTGATAAAAAGTCTTCTTGTTTCCCTTTATTCCCATAGCTAGTTTGAGCTCATTTTGTGCCTTTGCCTTTCTAATCTTGCCTCTGCATTCCTGTGTTATTTGCCTATATTCGTCTTTTGCAGTCTGACCTAGTTTCCATTTTTTATATGACGCCTTTTTATTTTGTAGGTCACGCAAGAGCTCGTGCTTAAGCCAAGGTGGTCTTTTGCCACATTTTCTATCTTTCCTAACCATCAGAATAGCTTGCTTTTGGGCCCTTAATAGCGTCCCTTTGAAAAACTGCCAACTCTCCTCAGTTCTTTTTCCCCTCAGTCTTGATTCCCATGGGACCTTACCTTTCAGCTCTCTGAGCTTACCAAAATCCGCCTTCCTGAAATCCATTGTCTCTGTTTTGCTGTACTCCCTTTTACCCTTCCTTAGAATTGCAAACTCTATGATTTCATGATCACTTTCACCCAAGCTTCCTTCTACTTTCAAATTCTCAACGAGTTCTTCCCTATTTGTTAAAATCAAATCTAGAACAGCTTCCCCCCTAGTAGCTCTTTCAACTTTCTGAAATAAAAAGTTGTCTGCAATGCAGTCCAGGAACTTATTGGATAGTCTGTGCCTCGCGGTGTTATTTTCCCAACATATATCTGGATAGTTGAAGTCCCTCATCACCACCAAATCTTGGGCTTTGGATGATTTTGTTAGTTGTTTGAAAAAAGCCTCATCCACCTCTTCCACCTGATTAGGTGGCCTGTAGTAGATTCCCAGCACGACATCACCCATGTTTTTTACCCCTTTTAGCCTAACCCAGAGACTCTGAACACTTCCATCTCCAATGTCCATCTCCACCTCAGTCCAAGTGTGTACATTTTTAATATATAAGGCAACACCTCCTCCCTTTTTCCCCTGTCTATCCTTCCTGAGCAAACTATACCCATCCACACCAACATTCCAGTCATGTGTATTATCCCACCAAGTTTCAGTAATGCCAACAATGTCATAGTTGTATTTATTTATTAGCACTTCCAGTTCTTCCTGCTTATTACCCATACTTCTTGCATTTGTATATAGGCATCTAAGATACTGGTTTGATCTCGCCTCCCAGCTTTACCCTGACCCTCCTTTCTCTCTGCCATTATAGCCCGTGCTCCCTCCTGTTTCCAACCCATCTCCCAGGTCTTGTTCCCCACTTACCTGTGGGCTTTGCTCACCTGACCTTTTAGTGGATCTATTCCCTGGGACAAAAGCTGGTTCCCCCCTGGAGGCAATTCCCCTCTCTGATCACCTGACCCTGGCCCAGCACGCTGAGATGAGAGGGGTGCTGCATCTATACCAACAGCTGTTTTCCAACCAGCCTGGACGCACTAATTTGACTGTCCACCGGATGGAGACTGGGTCACATCCTCCTATAAGATGCTCCCCTTTTCGGGTCACTGGGAAAACTGCCCAGGACCTGGAAAGAGAGGTCAGGGACATGCTGGCTTTGGGGATGATCCAGCCATCTTCCAGCCCTTGGGCCTCGCCAGTGCTGCTGGTCCCCAAAAAGGATGGGTCAATCCAGTTCTCTGTGGACTATCAAAAGCTCAGTGCCATCACCATATCTGATGCCTACCCCATGCCCAGGCCTGATGAGCTCCTCGAGAAGCTGGGAGGTGCTCGGTACCTGACCACCATGGATCTTACAAAGGGCTACTGGCAAGTGCAGCTGGACGCAGATGCCAGGCTGAAATCGGCCTTTATCACCCCTCTGGGGCTCTACGAGTTTCTGACCCTGCCCTTCGGCCTCAAGGAAGTGCCAGCCACCCTCCAGTGCCTGGTAGATCAGCTACTGAGGGGGATGGAGAGTTTTGCCATGGCGTATATTGACGACATCTGCGTCTTCAGCCAGACCTGGGAGGACCACGTGTCTCAGGTTAAACAAGTGCTGAACCGACTCTGGGAGGCTAGGTTAACCATAAAGGCTGAGAAGTGCAAGGTGGGGATGGCTGAAGTATCTTACCTAGGCCATTGGGTGGGGAGCGGCTGCCTAAAGCCGGAACCAGCCAACGTGGAGGTGATCAGACCTCTGGCCCACTCCCCAAACCAAAAAGCAGGTCCAGGCCTTTATTGGGATGGCGGGGTACTATCAAAGGTTCGTGCCCCACTTTAGTGCCATAGCTGCCCCCATCACTGAGCTGTGCAAGAAGGGGAAGCCAGACAAGGTGGTCTGGACCGAGCAGTGCCAGCAGGCTCTCCGGGCACTTAAGAAGGCTCTGGTTAGTGGCCCAGTTCTGGCAAACCCAGATTTTGACAAGCCCTTTATGGTGTTCACTGACGCCTCAGACATGGGACTGGGGGCGGTGTTAATGCAGGAGAGTGAAAAGGGGGAGAGACACCCCATCGTGTACCTGAGCAAGAAGTTGCTACCCCGGAAGCAGAACTAAGCGGCCATCGAGAAGAAATGCCTGGCCATGGTGTGAGCCCTTAAGAAACTAGAGCCATATCTCTTTGGGTGACACTTCACCGTGTACACCGACCACTCTCCCCTGACCTGGCTGCACCAGATGAAAGGAGCCAACGCCAAGCTCCTGAGGTGAAGCCTTCTCCTGTAGGACTATGACATGGACATGGTCCATGTGAAGGGAAGTGCCAACCCGATAGTGGACGCGTTGTCCCGGAGAGGGGGCCCTGAACTTCCCCAGGTCACTGGGCAGAGTGACCCTGCTCAGTTCAGTCACAGAGGGGGGAGAGATGTGATGGAGTAGGGGCTGTCTGTGTGGGGGATGGGAGAGCCGGGGATGTCTTTAGGTGAGGGAAAGGATCAATAAGCCTGTAACCTGAGCCAGATAGGAGGGAGAGGCTTAGCACCTTGGCCTGGGAAGTTGGACAAAGGAATCGGCCGGCTGGAGGAGGAGCAGTTCAGTTTCGGTTATGGGCTGGGTGAGGGGAATTCAGGGGATCCTATGCTGGACTCAAGCACCCTGAAACTCCAGAAGGACTTGAATGAGGGGCCCTGACTGTGCCTGCAAGCTCTGCTGTAACCTGCATTCCTGTTGTCCAATAAACCTTCTGTTTTACAGGCTGTCTGAGAATCACTGTGGGTCCCAGGAAGGGGGTGCCGGAACGGACTCCCCCACACTCCGTGACAAACGACCACTCCCCAGTCCCATCGCAGAGCTGGGAAGGGAAACCAGTGCCCCACCCCAGAGGAACGACAGCTGTCCAGTCCCCTCACAGAGCTGGAAGGGGAACCCAGCGCCCCGCTCCCGCAGGAACAACGGCTCCCCAGTCCCCTCACAGAGATGGGGAGGGAAGGCAGCGACCCGCCCCCACAGGAACGGCCCCTGCCCAGTCCCCTGGCAGAGATAGGGAGGGAACCCAGCGCCCCTCCCCCATTGGAACAGCCGCTCCCTAAGCCCCTCATGGAGCTGGGAGGGGAACCCAGCGCCCCGCCCCCTCAGAAACGGCCACTCCCCAGTCCCCTCACAGAGCTGGGGAGGCAACAGCGCCCCGCCCCTGCAAGAATGGCCGCTCCCCAGTCCTCTCACAGAGCTGGGCAGGGAAGGCTGTGCCTCTCCCTCGCTTGAACTGGCGCTCCTCAGTCCCCTGGCAGAGCTGGGAAGGGAGCCCAGCACCCCGCCCCCACATGAATAGCAGCTCCCCAGTCCCCTCGCAGAGCTGGGGAGGGAAAGCAGCATCCCGCCCCGGCTGGAATGGCGGCCCCGCAGTCCTCTCACAGAGGTAGCGAGGGAAGGCAGCGCCCCATCCCCGCAGGAACGGCCGCTCCCCACTCCCCTTGCAGAGCTGAGAGGGAACCCAGCACCCCGCCCGACCAGGAACGGCCGCTCTCCAGTCTCATAGACTCATAGACTTTAGGGTCAGAAGGGACCAATATGATCATCTACTCTGACCTCCTGCGCAAAGCAGGCCACAGAACCCTACGCATCCACTTCTATTACAAACCCCTAATCTATGTCCGAGTTACTGAAGTCTTCAAATTGTGGAGCTGCAGAGAATCCACCAGCAAGTGACCCATGCCTCAAGCTGCAGAGGAAGGCAAAAAACCACCAGGGCTTCTGCCAATCTGCCCCGGAGGAAAATTCCTTCCCGACCCCAAATATGGCAATCAGCTAAACCCTGAGCATGTGGGCAAGACTCACAGCCAGCACCCAGGAAAAAATTCTCTTCAGTAACTCAGCTCCCATCCCATCCAACATCTCATCACCGACCACTGGGCATACTTATCTGCTGATAATCAAAGATCAATTGACAAAATTAAGGTATCCCATCATACCATCCCTTCCATAAACTTATCAAGCTTAGTCTTAAAGCCAGATATGTCTTTTACCCCAACTCCTCTTGGAAGGCTGTTCCAGAACTTCACTCCTCTAATGGTTAGAAACTTTAGTCTAATTTCAAGTCTAAACTTCCTAGTGTCCAGCTTATACCCATTTGTACTTGTGTCTACATTGGTACTAAGCTTAAATAATTCATCTCCCTCCCTAATTAATTCCTTTCCCTCCCTAATTCCTTGCAGAGCTGGGGAGGGAAGGCAGCGCCCCGCCCCCCCGGAACAACAGCTGCCCAGTCCCTTCACAGAGCTGGGGAGAGAACCCAGTGCCCCGCCCCCGCTGGAACGGCCGCTCCCCAGTTCCCTTGCAGAGCTGAGGAGGGAAAGCAGCGCCCTGCAAACACAGAAGTGGCTGCTCCCCAGTCACCTCACAGAGCTAGGGAGGCAACGAAGCGCCCTACCCCTGCAGGAACAGCCACTCCCCAGTCCCCTCGCAGAGCTGGAGAGGGAACCCAGCACCCTGCCCCCGCAGGAACGGGCGCTCCCCATTCCCCTCGCAGATCTAGGAAGGAACCCAGCAATTCCCCCCCCCCAGGCATGGCCATTTCCCAGTTTCCTGGCAGAGCTTGGAAGGGAACACAGCGCCCCGCCCCCGCAGGAACGGCCGCTCCCCAATACACTCGCAGAGCTGGGGAGGGAACTCAGCGCCCCGCCCCTGCTGGAATGGCCGCTCCCCAGTCCCCTCGCAGAGGTGGAGAGGGAACCCAGCACCCTGCCCCTGTAGGAACGGCAGCTCCCCAGTCTCGTGGCAGAGCTGGGGAGGGAACATAACGCCTGGCCCCCGCAGGAACGACCACTCCCCAGTCCCCACGCAGAGCTGGGGATGGAAAGCAGCACCTCGCCCCCGCTGGAATGATGGCCCCACAGTCCACTCGCAGAGGTAGGGAGGAAATGTAGCACCCCGTCCCCGCAAGAACGGCTGCTTCCCACTCCCTTCGCAGAGCGGGGTGGGAACTCAGCGTCCCCCCCCGCTGGAACGGCCGCTCCCCAGTCCCCTTGCAGAGCTTGGGAGGGAAGGCAGCGCCCCGCCCCCCGCAAGAACGGCCGCTAGAGAGTCCCCTAGCAGAGCTGAGGAGGGAACACAGTGCCCCGCCCCCGCAGGCACGGCCGCTCCCCTGTCCCCTGGCAGAGTTCATCAACTATTAATGAAAACTAGGGTTGACAAGTCATATTCTTTGTAATATCAGGATGGTGGAATGGTCTAAAGTGCTAGTTATTAGACTCTTTTTTTTCCTAATCCCTTGGCTGTTCTGGTCTCTGCATGGAGACGTGGTTTCACATCCCACTCCTGATATTATCATTAATTCTACCCGGAGAATATGGCCTCACTTCAATCTCCTTTGGAACAATAGAACACCATTTGCTTAGATCTTCTATTCCAGTAGCTGTGAGAGAAGCTCCAAACCAGGGGGAAACAGGGCCTGTTCTCTCGACCCATCAATTTTTGTCTTCCTTCATTCCAAGCCATTTTCTCAAATACATCCGTATTTCCCACACTTTTATGAAACTTTAGGGTCATCATTTAATTGCCACACAACTGTACTTCTGAAGTGAAGTGAAACACAACATCTTTTGGATATTCTTGCAGAAGAGTTTTGCTTTCTGACCTGGAATTGAACAGGGGCTACCCGAGGGGGACAATGCTACTCCCTTTTCTTGACTCATCCGAAAAACATAAGTGTGTGGTGCCCTTTGTTTCCCTGTTCTTCAAACACCTGTCAGGGTGGCCTAGGGAGACTTGGTCCTGACTCTCAGGGTCCCTCCCTGCCCTACCTTTCTATGTGATTCTATTGTGTGGGTTTGTGCTGTGTCGTTGTCCCACACTGAGCTGTTTTGCACAGTGCCACTTTGCACTCTGATGTATTGTTTCGTGTTGTATGGTTTTGCACTGGCTTGTGTTGCACTGGTTTGAGCTGAGCTCTTTTGCAGTGCGTCATTTTGCCCTATGGGACGTTCATTTGCATGGTGCTGAATTGTCGGGCTTTGCACTCCTACATGTTGTCACTTTGTGCTGTGGAATGTGATTTCACGGTGAATCGTTAGATGTTAGATTGTGATGTTTCCACTTTTGTTGTTGTTTATATTACATTGCGATGGCATCGAATTATAGAGCTGTATGGCTGCAAGGGCCCTGGAGAGGTCATGAAATCCAGCCCTCTCTGCTGAGGCAGGGCCAAGCAGAGGTGATGCATCGAGGACATGTGGGATCAAGTGCCCACAGCAGTCGGCCCAGGCAGGGAGCAGAAGGAGGGAACCAGAGCCAGAGCAGGTTGTCCATGGGACCAAGTATATGCAGAGTATCCTTGACAGAGGTTTGTTCAACCTGTTTGTAAAAACCTCCTGGGACAGAGACTCCACAGACATCCTTGGGAGCCTATTCCAGAGCTTAACTACCCTCAGAGTTAGAAAGCTGTTCCCAATATCTAACGTGAATCTCCCTGGCTGCAGATTAAGTCCATTACTTCTTGTCCTACCATCAGTGGACATGGAGACCAAATGATCATTGTCCTATTTCTAAAGACAAAACTTTTCCCTCTGCAATCATCCGTTAACTGGTTATTATCCCCTCTTCTTGCCTGGGGTACAATGGAAGAGGAGAAAATACTCTCTTCACATAGGATGCAAATGTCAGTTTGTTCTCTCTTCATGTTTTAGTGAAGCTCAGAGAGAAGAAGAAACATGACCTGCCAAAGAGCATAGAGAGTTTGTTTCAGCTGGATCTGTGACTATTAGCAGAAGAGTGACACCTAAGGGCTGTCGCTACCACCCACCATGGGGCTTGAATTTATGATGGTGGGATTAAGAGCATCATGCTCTACCAACAGAGCTAGCTAGATTTTAAGTCAGTCAACTGCCCAGTCACCGTGTAAAGGTGCCCTATAAGAACATAAGAACGGCCGCACCGGGTCAGACCAAAGGTCCATCTAGCCCGGTATCTGTCTACCGACAGTGGCCAATGCCAGGTGCCCCAGAGGGAGTGAAGCTAAAAGGCAGTGATCAAAAGATCTCTCTCCTGCCATCCATCTCCATCCTCTGATGAACAGAGGCTAGGGACACCATTTTTTACCCTTCCTGGCTAATAGCCATTTATGGACCTAGCTACCATGAATTTATCCAGTTCCCTTTTAAACATTGTTATAGTCCCAGCCTTCACAACCTCCTCAGGTAAGGAGTTCCACAAGTTGACTGTGCACTGTGTGAAGAAGAACTTCCTTTTATTTGTTTTAAACCTGCTACCTATTAATTTCATTTGGTGACCCCTAGTTCTTGAATTATGGGAATAAGTAAATAACTTTTCCTTATCCACTTTCTCAACATCACTCATGACTTTATATACCTCTATCATATCCCTCCCTAGTCTCCTCTTTTCCAAGCTGAATAGGCCTAGCCTCTTTAATCTCTCCTCATATGGGACCCTCTCCAAACCCCTAATCATTTTAGTTGCCCTTTTCTGAACCTTTTCTAGTGCTAGAATATCTTTTTTGAAGTGAGGAGACCACATCTGTACACAGTATTCGAGATGTGGGCGTACCATGGATTTATATAAGGGCAATAATATATTGTCAGTCTTATTTTCTGTCCCCTTTTCAATGATTCCTAACATCCTGTTTGCTTTTTTGACCACCTCTGCGCACTGCGTGGACATCTGCAGAGAACTATTCACAATGACACCAAGATCTTTTTCTTGACTCGTTGTAGCTAAATTAGCCCCCATCGTATTGTATGTATAGTTGGGGTTATTTTTTCCAATGTGCATTACTTTACATTTATCCACATTAAATTTAATTTGCCATTTTGTTGCCCAATCACTTAGTTTTGTGAGATCTTTTTGAAGTTCTTCACAATCTGCTTTGGTCTTAACTATCTTGAGTAGGTTAGTATCATTTGCAAACTTTTCCACCTCACTGTTTACCCCTTTCTCTAGATCATTTATGAATAAATTGAACAGGATTGGTCCTAGGACTGACCCTTGGGGAACACCACTAGTTACCCCTCTCCATTTTGAGAAATTACCATTAATTCCTACCCTTTGTTCCTATCTTTTAATCAGTTCTCAATCCCTCAATCCCTGAGGGTGTTTATTTGTGAGCTGAGGTTCTCTGTCTGACATTTGACTTCTTTCCTGGTTTGTTATGTCTCCAGCGAGCAAACCGGAGCTGTCACAGGGCTGGTTAGATATTGCTTTCTAGACCAGAGAGCTGGGGTTGATTTAGCATGCTGCTGCCGTCAGCTGGTCAGAGAAACCAGGGGGGAGGGTGGAATTTAGGATTCTCCCACCAAGGGGAGGTGCTGTTGGACTCATCTAGCGGGGGAGAGTCTGCGTCTGAGTTCCCCACGTGCCACACACACATTTTCACATGCAATCAGGTCCCCCAGAGAAAAGCTCATAAGAAGCCCAGACCCAGGAGTGTCAGAGAAGGGAATCACTGTTTGCCTTAAGAGGTGGGTGAAGGAAACCTGCAGGTCCTTAGATCCCTCCAGCGCCTGATAGAATCATTTGTGGGAAAAGTCTGGGGAAGCCGAGGAGGACAAGGAGAGGGAAAAAGGCCTTGCAGCTGTTGTGCAATCACCATGGTCTCAGCAGAAGGGTCCGGGGGGCTCAGCACTCAGAACTCACAAGATGGCAAAGCTCAGAGCCCCGTTCCACGGAGTCAGACTGTGATCAGCTCACAGCGAGGGGGAGCAACACCACTTCGTTGGTCTCTATGCCAGAGCACCTATCAGCTCAGTGTCCCTCCTGCAAGAGTCGGCTGCTGAAATGGTTACCCTGGGGTAAATGAAGGCAGAGGAGGATTGTTCCTCCTGGGTTTTTTTTGTGTGTTTCTGTGATCCTGCTGGAGGAAGCATCATTCGAGTTTGTTTCAGTGGCTTATGTTGGGCTGAGGTTGTGACCCTGAGTACAGGGGTTCCTGTACTCTCTGTTCTTAACCCCTCAGGGAGTGGACAATGGAGTACTGTCAGAAAGTGGATAGAAAGTAGCCTAAGAAAGTGTATTATAAAAAAGAAGAAAACAACATCATGTGGTCTAGTGGCTTGGATTTGGTACTTTCACTCCCATACCCTAGGTTCAATTCCCAGTCAGGGAAAAGTGATTTTAAACCAAAAAAGCTTCAGTTGTTTTTCGCTTGCAATGTAAACAAATCTGTGGTTTTTTCCTGATTCCCCCATCTTCCCAGTGTCTCCATGGCAGGGCTGGCTCCAGGCACTAGCGCAGCAAGCAGGTTCCTGGGACGGCCAATGGAATGGGGAGGCTTCTGCAGCAGTTGGGCCCTCTCAGTCCCTCTCGGAGGGAAGGACTTGCTGCCAAAATCGGCAGAGGTAGAGCTGCCGCTGATTGCAGCTTTTTTGTATTTTTTTTCCACTTGGGGTGGCAAAAACACTGGAACTGGCCCTGCCCCATGGAAGACAATTTGTTAAATCCCAGATGAGTGGAGTTAAATCAGTTCTCAGCCTGAGTCCTTAGGGCTTAATCCTGAGGATATTGTCCCATCATGGGGCCATTTCCCTCCTCTCTTTCATACAGAAGCACAATTTTCCTTGCACAGCCACAGGAACAGCAAGATCTTTCTCTGTCCCTTGTGCAAAGCAGGGGGCCAAATTCCATGGAAACAATGGATGAGTTGGGGCCCTGGGCACATCCAGCCCTGGCAGTGAGCTGTTCCCTCCCCTCTTTCTTTATGCTCCTGTTGTTATTTCATGGATTGTCTTGGATGGGGGAAAAGCTGACTTCACTCCAGGTGAAGAGTAAAAAGAACCTGAAAGTCTCAGGACCCAACCCCTGCTACCAGGATCACCGAGGTGCTGAGGATTTGAGTAGGAAAGGGACTATGTGAATTGTCAAGGTGAGGAATGAATAACAATCTACAACTAGATCCACCTCATTAACCACTGACACAGACTAATCCTGCTGCAGATAGAAGGGAAACTGGGAGTGATTCTTTGCTGTGCAGCCATGGAAACAATGACCCAATTGCACTGCAGTGAATGTGCTGAGGAAATCTGGACTTTACAGGCAGGTGGCAATAGCAGATCCTAGAAATAATTGGAGCTTCCCACACCACTCCTGCCACCAGGGTCAGCTGTTGAGCAACTCACAGCGCCCCTCCCCTCCCATTACCTTCCAGCAGGAGGTGGCCACACCCCCCACCCAATGCAGGGGCGAGGGCTGAGTGTATCTCTGCACCCTGAGTCCAGGGCACTCACTCTCTCTGCCCCACACATAGAATCTGGCCCTGCTGAAAAGTGACCCTAAGAACCAGCAGCCTCCAGGACCGCAGGTTTGGCCCACAGAGCAGGGAATGTGTCCCCTATGCTGCTCTTAGGCCACTGGATGCTCTGGAAATAGGACAGTTCTGAGTATGACTTGCAGCCTATCTGGGGATGTAACTCAGTGATAGAATACATGCTTTGCATGTATGAGGCTATGTGTTTAATTCCCAGCATTTCCAGGTTCTTCTTTTCACCCTGCTGCTTTGCTCATGCCCAGCTGGGATGTGGCCCAGCATTCTCCCTGCAGGAGTTTTAATCCTGCTGAGTGAGGGGCAAGTGCCAATTGAATGCAAGGTCTCGGGGGGTTTCTGCTCCTAAGTCACCTTGGTACATTTAAGATTCCCACCTGCTTTGCTGCTTGGGACAAAGGTAGATGAGAAGGGTGAATCCTCCAGCACAGGAGGGAAAGATCCCTTCTGCACAGACTGAGAGGCAAAGACTAGATTTATTTCTTGTCTGGGCCCAATCTTTTCTCCTGGTATAGCCCTTGTTCCAGCTCAGGTGATAGCTAGGGGATGTCTCATGACTGCAGCCATGTTTGTTCAGTTCCACCCCCTTATACAGCTTTGGTACAAGGCAGGAATCTTTTGTCTCTCTCCTGTGGAAAAGCCCCAGGTTTAAGATTGATTCCTGTACCAGGTGACATGGTCACATGTCCGGTGAGACCTCAAGCCTTCACTCTTCCTGGCCTAACTCATAGATGGTGCAGGACAGAGCCATCTACAGTCAATTGTCCTGGTTAATGGGAGCCATCAAGATTCCAAACCACTATTAATGGCTCACACTTTGCATCATTACTACAGGACCTCAGAGTTATAGTTCATATTTCTAGTTTCAGATACAAGAATGATCGGTTCATACAAATAGGATGAACACACACAGTAGATTATAAGCTTTGTAATGATACCTTACAAGAGACCTTTTGCATGAAGCATAGTCCAGTCACTTTATATTCACACTCATTAGCATATTTTCATAAAATCACATGGAGTGCAACATCACAGCAGGGAAAGGGTTTTACTGCAACACCTGGGAGCAGTTGAGTTTCATGTACAGGCTGTGGTATGAGTTCCTCCAGGTTTCTCGTAAGCACACAGGGACCTTAACGGGTGCTCTCGATACACGAATTGCCCAGACACGATAAAGTGATGGAGATTGCATTTTCCTTTTTTATTTTTGCATTTCCAGTGACATTTCTGTTTGTGATTTCATTTTGCTTTGTATAACTGTGTTTTCTCCTGGATTTGATATTTAACTAAAAAAAGAATAAGGCCTCAGAGCAGCGGATGGAGGATCAGGCTGGGGCTAGGACTGCTAAGAGAGCGAGAGTAGCAGGTTTTCTGTACTGTTTCTTGCTCTCTTTTTCTTGATTAGTTTCTCTTCTGCACAAAATTTGCCTCTTTTTACATGTGAGCCTGGTTAGCTCAGTTGGTAGCACATCAGACTTTTAGTCTGAGAGTACAGGATCCAAGTCCCTGGTCAAGCAGACATATAGTTCCCCCTGTGATATCCCTCAAGAACTTCAGAAGGACTCTCCTTGACTTCAGTTTTACCTTTATAGAAATTAGCCTTTCCTAGGAAGGGCCCTTTACTGCCTGGGACTGAAGATGCTACTTCCTCACCTGTCCATTGACCTCGCAATCTGGAGGAAAAAAGGCCTCTGGGCCTGCAGCAAAGCTCCGTGCACCGACTTTTTGAGCAAATGCAGGGCTAGCCAGAGAGGCATGTTCCCACTGAGTCCTCCCTGCCAGAAGTCAACAGAGATCAAGGGGTCCCATGGTTTAAGGGCCAGCACTCAGGACTTTGAATCTTGAAATCAAAGTTTAAGTCTCAATGAGACCTTGGGGTCCTTTGTTTGCCAGCTAACCATCTTGGGATTTCCAAAGCTTCATCTTGCTCTCCCAAATGACATGGTAGCCTGATCTGATATTTAACTAAAAAATAATTTATCTGGGCACCAGATGGAGGAGCAAGATGGAACTAGAGCTGCTAAGGGAGCAAGAATAGAAAATTTTCTGAATTTTCTGTCCTCTTTTCCTTGATGAGTTTCTCTTGTACACCAAACTTTTCCTTCTTTGTGTGAGCCTGGCTAGCTCAGTTGGCAGAGCATCAGACTTTTAGTCTGAGGGTCCAGGGTTCAAGTCCCTGGTCAGGTAAAAAAGGAGACTTCTTCTTCTCTGGTATTCCCCCCCAAAATGGAAGAAGGCATCTACCTAGGATGTTATTTAACATCACTTCCCCTGCTGGCAGGACTTTGCCTCCCCTAGGAAGGAACATGTACTGCCTGGGACTGAAGGGGCAACTTCCTCACCTGCCCACAGCCTCTCAGTCTGGATTCAGCCTCTGGGAGCTGCACAAACTGCTGCAAGACAACTTGGTGAGCAAATGCAGGGCTGCCCACCTGGGGTCATCCACACCAGAACTCAGCAGAGGTCTTGGTGTTCCCTATTGGTCCCATGGTATAAGGGCCAGCACTCGGGACTTTGAATCCTGCAATCTGAATTGAAGTCTCGGTGGGATCTTAGGACAATTCCTGTGCCACAAACCCTGCTGGGTCTTCCAAAGCTCTGTCTTGCTTTCTCAAAGGCCATGAAAGCCTGTCTTTTACCTGCCAGCTGTTGTGACTTGAGCGCAAGAGGGACGTTTGATCCAGAAGCCTGGCCGTGCCTGGAGTCCTGTAGGTAGGGATGCGAGCTGCATTTCCTCTGAGTCCTGAAGCTGGGCTGCAGCCTGGCCTAGGAGGTAGCCCTATTGGTTGACCTACTGGCCCAAAGTCACTTGGGCGGTGTTGATGTTCCCCAGGAATGCTGAAGGATCTAAGGGAGGGAGGCTCAATACTCCTCCCTATCAGTCAGGGTGGAAAAGGAGGCCTGCAAGAGTGGGCAGGCTGATGAGCTGGGCCTTCTAGCGTTCGGCTGGAGATGAGGTGGGGAATGCGAACTGGGAGAAGTGGTTGCTGGCCTGTGAGGAATAGCTCGGCCACTGGTGTAAGTGGACCTTGTCATTAGCCTACAAAGTTGTGATGCTCAAGACTTATCTTTTGGCTGTGGGGAATTTCCTCAGCCATGTGATTCCCCCTGCTCCATGAGTGCTGCTGAGACCAAACACGATGGCCTTCCTAGCCAATAGGAGCTGTGGAGTTGGTACTCGGGGCAGGGGCAGCGCATGGAGACACTTCCCCAGCCTGGGGGATGCTGGGACATTCCAGCCACTTCTGGGAGCAGCACGGAGGGACGGAGGTAGAGTGGGCAGGGAGTCACTTCAGTGTTGCTGGCACATCTCTGCACGATCCCCTTGGCAGCACCAAACAAGGGATGTTTTCCACTGCCCAGGAGACCCAGCCAGGGACTGATGTGCTGGAAATATGTTGGGAAAGGGACTGTCTGAATTCCCAAGACAGGGAATGAACAATCTACAGCAACATCATTAACCACAAACACACTCTAACCATGCTCCAGCCAGTAGGGAAATGGGCAGGAATTCTTGCTGTTCAGCCAGGGCCACACGTACAGAGCTGCAAAGCAGTGTGTGCGCTGGGGAAATGACCCTTCAGTGAGAACAGAACTAGAGTGTAGAAAAGCCCCTGTGTTAAGTGGTTGTGGCAGAGGGTTTAGGGAGCTGGGCTATGACACCACAGGGGTCTTTCTGTGGAGGTTTGATTCTTGCCAGCTAGGGAAGGCTGATGTGTGGTGTCTTCATGGCTGTACTTTCAGTGATGCAGGTTTCTCTATCCCATTGTTCCATGGGCATCCTACTACATTGCCAGCTGCCTTTCAACTGCAGTGTGGAAACTATGTGTGGGGAGAAACAATGAGTGTGTCGAGGTAGGTAGGAGCGGATCATTATTCTCTCTACTTGAAAGAGGGAGAAACTAAGACTGAGAAAGGAGAATTGACTTGTCTTAGGTCACAGAGCCAGCCACTGGCAGAGTTGGGAATGGGACCCAAGAGCCCTGATTTTGAAACTAACCATCAGATCTTGAATTTCAGACATTGAATGACCTGAGTAAAGTGCTCTCACATGAGCTCAAGACCAACAACAGTGCCCAGTAATTATTCAGCAAGTATTAGAGAACTGCAATGTTAGAGAGAATCATGAACTGCTCAGAGACCATTAATGCAGAGAAGCAGCAAAATTCATCAAATGTATATCTGGTTATGACTTATTTCCTTGGTCTTAAAAGAGAACAAGGACCTGAGTCTCCTCCCTGTCAATAACTCCCTGCTCAGCCAATCAGGGTAGAGACTGAGGAAGGGAGGCTGTGGGTTCTCACCAGAGAGCCCAAAGGATGGCCCAGGTCACTGATGAGGATCACTGCCCAAGCACTATTTCAGCCCCACATTTTTGAGTGGATCTCCCAGAGTGGGAGCTGCAGAGCACTTCCCCACAACACACACACACACACCACCCTGCTTCTGGTGTTGGGAGGGGAACAGGAGAAAGGACAAAAGAAGCAAGAGACAAAGAGACAGGAGGGAGGGGTGGATGGAGGAAAAGGTGAAACAAAAAGGACAAACCCTAATGTCCCCAGTGATTCTAAGGGAGAAAATCTCAGGTGCAGAATATACTTCTGCCTCCTTAAACTCGTGTTTTCCATGCCTAGAATTCAACTGTCACCAGATGGATCAGACTGAACAGGTTTCAAACCTTGAGGAGGCTCTTACCTTCTCAATAGTAAAATAACAAAAAGAGAAGGAGAAAACTCAAAAGATGTACCTCTTGGCGCTCATATACATGAACCCGAATACTCTCTCAGTCCTCAAAGAGAGACCTCGAGAAGGAGACTTGCTGAAGCAAAGCCACAGGGGTCTCTGAGGTTTCCCTGGCCCCTCACCCCCTCTCCTGCCTGGCTGATGTCAGCATCTCTCTGTGAGGTCACCACCTCCCCACCACCTTTGACCAATAGTCTGAGGTTCTGCAAAAGGCCTTTATGATGTCACTGCCACACCCCTCCCTTGCTGTGCTAATGTCCTGCCTCTGCCCAGGCACTTTGGAGGTTTGAGCTACTCCCTGTGGATCACCTCACTCAAGGAGCGTTCGTTCTAGGAAGCAAGCCAGTAGTTTTGGATCATCTGCAAATTTTGTCACCTAACTTTTTAGCAGATCATTTATGAATATGTTGACTAGTCCTAGTCCCAGTACAGACACCACGAGTTACCTGTTTCCATCCTGAAAACTGACCATTTAGTCCTACCCTTTGTTTCCTATCTTTTAACCAGTTATTGATCCTTGTGAGGACCTTCCGGAGGTGAAAGTAAGCCGGTATGTTCCGGTATGGGGTACTGGCAAGAGCCGCTACGCTGTGCCAGCCCGGCCCGGCTTCCCCAGGCTGGTGATTTAAAGGGCCCAGGGCTCCCTGCAGCTGCGGGAGCCCCGGGCTCTTTAAATCATCTCCCAAGCCCCTTTGCCGGAGCCCCGGGGAGCAAATCACTACCGTGGAATGCTGCTGTCTCCAGCTCTGCGAACACAGAGCAGGGGCAGCAGAAGCTTCCTTACAGCAGGGGGGGGCACCGTTGTCCAAATTGTGGCACCCCCATGACACCCCTTCCCTAAGGACCCCCACTCACACCACCTCTTCCCTCAAGACCACACCCACATAACGCCTCTTCCCCAAGACTGCACCCTTCCCCCCCCCTCCATCATTTGTCCTAACAACCAGTAAAGAGTGGTGGGGCCATGGCCCTCTAAACTCCCTGTTCCAGCACCCCTGACACAGAGCTAAGCAAACAGCAGTATGTGTGTGTGTGTGTGTGTGTGACAGAGAGTGTTGTGCTCAGCTGAGCCAGTGAGAGAAGAGGGGCTGATGTTGGGGCTGTCCTCTGCCCCCTGCCTCAGGACTGGTTGCTTCCAGCATCTGTCTGAACTTAGAGACAGTGTGCCGACATACTCACTCTTCCGCAATGCACACACTGTCTCTCCTCCCCAAACATACACACTCTCTACCCCACTACTTGCACATTGCAGTTGAAAAGCAGCTGGCAATCTAGTAGGATGCCCATAGAACAATGGGATAGAGAAACCTGCATCATGTGATGCTGAACCAGCCCGTGAGGCATTGCAAACCCTTCCCAAAGCACCCTGCAGCCAGTTGCACAGTGGGATAGCTACCCACAGTGCACTGCTCTCTGTGGTGATCCAAGAGATTCTAGCATGGATGTGCACTGGTGACACAGGGTGCACATGCAACAGCTGTTCAATTAAAACACTTTAACTAAAGCCACGTCACCCATTAGTGTAGGCCTAGCTTGAGAGTGAGACAAAGTCCAGCTCTGTTGAAACTAAAGAACCACAACTGCCTCCATAGTTCAACTGCAGATCAAGTGGTCCTTGGTTCAAATCCAAGTGCCCCCTCACAAACTGGTTCTTTCAATAAAAATAATTCCATTTCCAGTATGTTCAGGAGTTCCACTAAATAGGGACCCCTGAAATGAATAGACACACTCAATGTTTTCCTGTGCAAATGCATAAAAACCTAGCAAACATGTCCCGCAACTGAAATCACTTCCAATCCTCTAAGTCTCTAGGTTTGTTTTCATCAATTAAACAAAGGCACATGAAAACACATTTGCAGGTCCTTGGCCTCCATGGGCTACAGTGCGCAGAAGAACAAGAACCACATCCACTTGGGAGGAATGGACTAATCTGTATTACATTTGGTAAGTAAGTTGCCATTGGGACTGAAAACTCTACTGGAGATGGACAGGAGCCTGCTACAAAAATAAAATAACCAAGATTTACCAAACTCCCTGTTACATATTCAATCCTCTGTTTGTATACATGGCATCAGTTGGGGCTCTAATAAATGGCAGCCTTCCTTTAACACAGATCGTTGTTCCATGTAACTTTCAGATACATTCGAATGGCAGCTGTTTAGAGGTCATGTGCTGCTAGTTCATGAGCAGCAGCAGAGTCTCTGTACGTTTGCCAACCATAGAGCTGGGTGTGTCTGCATCCAAGTAACTGCAGAGTCAGTGTAGCACCAGACAGTTAATTGCACAGTCTCACTTTCTGGTCTCATTGATCATTTGGGTAGAAACAGCAAAGGTTTGGTGGTTTTTGTTTTTTTTCCCCTTCGTTTTCTCCTAAGGAATGTGTGATCTTGAGCATGTTAGTTTAAGTTCCCTGTGGGTCAGGACAATTCCATCTCCTTGAAATAACTGGGGAAGTGACCTGTTTGTATAACCTGGAATAAAGGCGCTTCTGTAAAGCAGTTTTGCCTTTAAATATGCTGGGATAAAAATAATAAATTCTGCGGCCAGACACCAGGCCAGGATCAACTGATGGGGCCAGGATCAATTAATTAGAGGAGAAACAAACTCTTGACAAGTAGATGTAATTTGTCCCCAAACCTTTCCTTGTTCTTATATGCTATCAGGGATTCTCTTCTAGAGGGCAGAGTTAAGGTTATCTGGGCACATACCATCACTCTGTATTCCCTGTTTTTCCAGAGTTTGAGTTTTACTGAATTTGATGCTCTGGAAGGCAAGAGATAGTCACAGTCAAAGTTAACTCTGTGTTAATAAAGGCTATTGTTAGTGGCAAATAATGAGACTAATCCCTCACTGCGGTAATTCCACTGACTTCAGTGTACTCTTCCTCATTTCTAGTTCCAAAAAAAAAAAAGCAAATTAAAACAACTTTGAGAACTAAAATACTGTGAGAAAGTGGAAATTTTAGTAGCTCAAATAATTCAGTTTCTTCTGTGTCTTGTGCATGTGTAAATGGCACATGTTGATTTATAAGCACATCTTTCTTAACTTCTTTAAATATTGTGTAGTACATTGACTATATCAAGTGGATTGTTCAATGCAGTGAGGTTTTCATGCATTGATCAAAACATATTTTTCATGTTATGTAAATGAACACAACTCATTGAACACAAAATTGTGTATTTCATGCTGTGAACTGTGTCAGTTAAACCCTGAGCATGTGGGCAAGACTCAACAGCCAGCACCCAGGAAAGAATTCCCTATAGTAACTCAGATCCCAATCCATCTAACATCCCATCACAGACCACTGGGCATACTTACCTGCTGATTAGGAGGTTAAGAAGTCCCCCCCACCCAGTGTTCTTCTATTTCCACCTTACACCCTACAGGATTTTCAGTGAGTGGCTACGTGGAAGGTGCTTGAAAGATGGTTTCATCCGCAACAGTGGCTGCCCTCACAGCAGCGGCAGTCACAGCAGCGAGCCCCCCTGCTCCTTTGGCTCAATCTAAACAGAGGTCAATGTACCACTGGGTGTGATAAGCCAATTTTAGGGAGCTTTCTCTGAAGGTGAGCAACTGTCCCCAGAACTTACTGACAGGCGCTTTAAAGTATTTGCAAATGTGCACGGCCAGCATGTGCAGAGCAAAGGCTGCCCAGGGGCACTGTGTCAGACTCTGGCACCCCTTGAGACAATGGACCATCTTCAGCCACCAGGTAACCCAGGATCTAAGGCAGGAATGGGGTGAGGAAGCAAGTCACACTGAGCAAGGCAGGCAAAAATTGATCTCGCCTTTGTGGGAGCTCGCAATGATGCCCTTTTTGTGTGCCAGGGCTGACAAAAACATCCCAGACAGAGAAACAGCAGGCCCAAAAAGTGCCATTAGGGTGCTGACTTAGCTCAGTTGGGAGAGTGTTAGACTGACAATCTAGAGGTCCCTGGTTCACTCCTATGCTTTGGCATGCTCTTTGTGCGCAGCAGTGGGCTTTTCTCTGGAAGCACAGCAGTGCCTTTACTCATCATAAGTCCCTCATTTCAGGGTCCCAAGCAAGAAAAGACAGCGTGGACTTGTGCATCAAGTTGGCCCACCTGACCTTTCTTTCTTTTGCTCTTTGTCAGCAAGGGGAAGAATAAGAAGCTCTCCTTCAAGCTGGAGTCAGAAGGGCGACGTCAGGATGACTTCCTGAGTGCAGGTTCCAGTCCTTTGCTCTGCCAGCTGACCTATCAAAGGGCTGCCACCTCTCTCTCCAGGTTTGCCCATCGGTGTGTTCAGAATGGAGAGGGGTAACTAGTGGTGTTCCCCAATGGTCAGTCCTAGGACCAATCCTATTCAACTTATTCATAAATGATCTGGAGAAAGGGGTAAACAGTGAGGTGGCAAATTTGCAGATGATACTAAACTGCTCAAGGTAGTTAAGACCAAAGCAGACAGTGAAGAACTTTAGAGAGGTCTCACAAAACTGTGGCTGGGCAACAAAATAGCGAATGAAACTTAATGTGGATAAATGTAAAGTAATGCACATCTGAAAAAATACCCCCAACCAACATACAATATGATGGGGGCTAATTTAGCTGCAACTAATTAGGATAGAGATCTTGGAGTCATCATGGATAGTTCTCTGAAGACGACCACGCAGTGTGCAGCAGCAGTCAAAAAAGCAAACAGGATGTTAGGAATCATTTAAAAAAGGAGAATAAGATAGAGAATATCTTACTGCCTTTATATAAATCCATGGTACACCCACATCTTGAATACTGCATACAGATGTGGTCTCCTCATTTCAAAAAAGATATACTGGCATTAGAAAAGATTCAGAGAAGGGGAACTAAAATGATTAGGAGTATGGAATGGGTCCCATATGAAGAGAGATTAAAGAGACTAGAACTTTTCAGCTTGGAAAAGAGAAGACTAAGAGGAGATATGATAAAAGTATATAAAATCATGAGTGGTGTGGAGAAAGTGAATAAGGAAAAGTTATTTACTTGATCCCATAATATAAGACCTAGAGGCCACCAAAGGAAATTAGTAGGCAGTAAGTTTAAAACAAATACAAGGAAATTCTTCTTCACACAGACACAGTCAACATGTGGAACTCCTTGCCTGAGGAGGTTGTGAAGGCTAGGACTATCACAGGGTTTAAAAGAGAACTAGATAAATTAATAGGTTTCAGAATGGAGGCCATGTTAATCTGTATCAGCAAAAAGAACGAGGAGTACTTGTGGCACCTTAGAGACTAACAAATTTATTTGAGCAACAACTCTGACGTCATAATAAAAAAGGCTGACAAAGGAGGTGCTGTCGTCATCATGAATAGGTCGGAATATGAACAAGAGGCTGCTAGGCGGTTCTCTAACACCACATTCTACAAGCCATTACCCTCTGATCCCACTGAGAGTTACCAAAAGAAGCAACACCATCTGCTCAAGAAACTCCCTGAAAAAGCACAAGAACAAATCTGCACAGACACACTCCTAGAACTCCAACTAGGGGTATTCTATCATCTACCCAAGATCCATAATCCTGGAAATCCTGGATGCTCCATCATCTCAGGCTTTGGTACTCTGACAGCAGGATTGTTTGGCTATGTAAACTCCCTCCTCAGGCTGTACATTACCAGCACTCCTAGCTATCTTTGAGACACCACTGATTTCCTGAGGAAACTACAGTCCATTGGTGATATTCCAGAATACACCATCTTGGCCACTATAGAGAAAGAAGCCCTCTACAGCAACAAAGATGGATTACAAGCCGTCAGAAATAGTATCCCCAATAATGTCACAGCAAACTTGGTGGCTGAACTTTGTAACTTTGTCCTCACCCACAACTATTTCACATTTGGGGACAAAGTATACCTTCAAGTCAGTGGCACTGAGGTGGGTACTCACATGGCCCCACAGTATGCCAACATTTTTATGGATGACTTAGAACAACGCTACCTCAGCTCTCATCCCCTAACTCCCCTATTCTACTTGCGCTACACTGATGACATCTTCATCATCTGGACCCGCGGAAAAGAAGATCTTGAGGAATTCCACCGTGATTTAAACAATTTCCATCCCACCATCAATCTCAGCCTGGACCAGTCCACACAAGAGATCCACTTCCTGGACACTACAGCGCTAATAAGCGATGGTCACATAAACACCACTCTATACTGGAAACCTACTGACCACTCTACTTACCTACATGCCTCCAGCTTCCATCCAGACCACACCAGACGATCCATTGTCTACAACCAAGCTCTAAGATACAACCGCATTTGCTCCAACCCCTCAGACAGAGACAAACACATACAAGATCTCTATTAAGTGTTCTTACAACTACAATACCCACCTGCTGAAGTGAAGAAACAGATTGACAGTGTCAGAAGAGTACCCAGAAGTCATTACTACAGGACAGGCCCAACAAAGAAAGAGAACGCCACTAGCCGTCACCTTCAGCCCCCAACTAAAACCTCTCCAGCGTATCATCAATGATCTACAAGCTACCCTGAAGGACGATCCCTCACTCTCACAGATCTTGGGAGACAGGCCAGTCCTTGCTTAAAGACAGACCCCCAACCTGAAGCAAATACTTACCAGCAACCACACAACAAAAACACTAACCCAAGAACCTATCCTTGCAACAAAGCCTGTTGACAACTCTGTCCACATATCTATTCAGGGGACACCATCATAGGACCTAATCACATCAGCCACACTATCAGAGGCTCATTCACCTGCACATCTACCAATGTGATATATGCTATTATGTGCCAGCAGTGCCCCTCTGCCATGTACATTGGCCAAACCAGACAGTCTCTACGTAAAAGAATAAATGGACACAAATCACATGTCAAGAATTATAACATTCAAAAACCAGTCGGAGAACACTTCAATCTCCCTGGTCACTTGATGATAGACCTAAAAGTCTCTATATTACAACAAATAACCTTCAAAAACAGATTCCAGTGAGAGACTACTGAATTGGATTTAAAGTGCAAACTGGACACCATTAAATTAGGCTTGAATAAAGACTTGGCGTGGATGGGTCATTACGCAAAGTCAGACTATTTCCCCATGTTTATTTGTTCCCCTACTGTTACTCATACCCTCTTGTCAACTGTTGGAAATGAGCCATCCTGATTATAAGTACAAAAGGTTTTTTCTCCTGCTGATAATAGCTCACCTTATCTGCTCACTCTCTTTATAGTGTGTATGGCAACACCCATTTTTTCATGTTTTCTGTGTATCTCTATATATATATCTTCCTGCTGTATTTTCCACTGCATGCATCCGATGAAGTGAGTTTTAGCCCACGAAAGCTTATGCTCAAATAAATTTGTTAGTCTCTAAGGTGCCACAAGTACTCCTCTTTCTTTTTCCAGATAAATTAATGGAGGTTAAGTCCATGAATGGCTATTAGCCAGGATGGGTAAGGAATGGTATCCCTAGCCTCTGTTTGTTGGAGGGTGGAGATGGATGGCAGGAGAGAGATCACTTGATCATTACCTGTTAGGTTCAGTCCCTCTGGGGCACCTGGCATTGGCCACTGTTGGCAGATAGGATGTGGAGTTAGATGGACCTTTGGTTTGACTCAGTATGGCCATTCTTATATTCTTATGAAGGGAGGGGCAGAGTACTGCCACAGAGATTCTCTAGTGTAGTGGTTATCACATTTGTCTAACACAGAGAAGGTCCCTGGTTCAAAACCAGGCAGAAACATAAGGGCTTAATTTTCCCAGCCCCTGCTATTGTAGGAGCAGCAGTGATTTTTATGCTCAAAAGGTCTCTTATACTTTCCCTGTTCCCACTTTTGTCTCCTCTCCCTCTCTGAATGCCTGTGAAGTGGCTTTTCCCCTCCTGCTCCCTCCTGGACTGCTCATGGGATGAATGTTCTGGTTGAAGAGCAGAAGAGCTCCCAGGTAGACAAGGTGTCTGGGACTCTAATTAGGCAGCACTCACACACCCAGAGCATGGACACTGCCCAAGGTGGAGTGTGACCAACCAGATGCAGCCAAGTCATCTCTAGTCGCAGGCCATGAGGTGTAGGCCCTTAAAAGGGGAAGGGGCCATGTGCTCAGGAAAGCACTCACAAGCTTGTACCTCCAGTGAATGCCCTTTGCCCGGACCGCCTGGCCAGTGGTTCTCTGAGTTGTATTTCATTGTGCCTCAGGAAGACTTACCTTCATCGCACCGTCCATAGCTTCGCTGTGAAACACTTACCTTGCAGAATCCTGACATCTCCAGTGCTGTGCCTGTCCTGGTACCATCAGTATGCGAGTGTGAGTGTGACCCCCTCCTCCCCCGCTTATTTTGAGCTTAGCTATCAGTATAATAAATGTGCTGCTATCTGCCAGACTCTGGTGGGTCATTAGTCCTCCCTACGCTTACTAGCTGGCCCAATTTTGGGTAACACCTGTGATAACCCTAACCCCTGCATGGCAGAGGGTGGTGAAATGAGCTGGGAAAAAGCCTCGGCATCAGCAGGGGAAAGCTAAATGACCTTGGAGAGTCACCTTTTGAAGCCTTGTGTCTTGGCTTCCTCTGCCCTTGGAGATTGGCCTACGGAGGCCGGCTCTTCCTGCTGGCCTCCTTTGTATGACTTGCCAAAGGAGGAAGTGAGGCAGGAATGGGGCAAAAGAGAAAAGTTGAGCTGAGGAAGGGAGGGCAGAAGCTAAGCTCCTCAGTGCGGCTAAATGGGACTAGTAGAGTGCTACCATTTGTTCTGCAAAGCTTAGGGAGGTGCAGTTGGCTACTGGGAGGTAGAATCCTGTGCCTGCCTCTTGGCTTCCCAGTGATGGCTACTTGCATTCCAGAAGAAGAAGGATGGTTCTGGGTGAAAGGAAGGCAAGCAAAGCTATGGGAGGAAATTTGGGTGCGGGGTGCTGTCTCTGTGCTGGGGGAGGGGGTTGGGGTAATACCAGGATAACTCCAACAGCTTATTGTATAGTCCCACCCCTTTCTTCCTCCATTGTGTTTTGAATGATCTGCAGGACATTGATTCTCTCATTCCATTGATAAACTGATACAATGTGACTGAAATTAAAACAATTCCCAGGGGAGAAAAATGTCACATCATTGCATTCCCTGGGAATTGAACCCAAATCAACTGCTTAGAAAGCAGTTATGCTTACCACTATAGCACCAATGCATCTGGTAAAAGTGCTACATATGCTTGTCCAATGAGGTTAGACCAGCATTGAGGAGACTTTCAGCCTGTTAAAATGTACTGGATTTTCATCACTAAAAAAAAACACCTCCATCTTCACTTGAGTTTGAACCATCAGCCTTTCAATTAGCCACCAAAGTTGTTAATCACAGGGTATGTCTACACTAGGGGATTGTTCCAATTTTACAGAAACCAGTTTTTGGAAACAGACTGTATAAAGTCGAGCGCACGATGACACACTAAGCACATTAATTCGGTGGTGTGCGTCCATGTACCAAGGCTGGTGTCGATTTCTGGAGCGTTGCACTGTGGGTAGCTATCCCGTACCTATCCCATAGTTCCCACAGTCTCCTCCGCCCATTGGAATTCTGGGTTGAGATCCCAATGCCTGATGAAGCAAAAACAGTGTCGTGGGTGATTCTGGGTAAATGTCGTCACTCACTCCTCCCTCTGTGAAAGCAACGGCAGACAATCATTTCACGCCTTTTTCCCTGGATTGCCCGGGCAGACGCCATAGCATGGCAATCATGGAGCCCGTTCAGCCTTTTTTCACTGTCACTCTATGTCTACTGGATGGTGCTGACAGACGTGGTACTGCAGTGCTACACAGCACCATCCTCTTGCCTTTTGCAAGTTAGCAAAGATGATTACCAGCCATACTGTCCCATCTGCTACTTTGCAAGTTGACAATGACAGTTACCAGCTATACTGTACCATCTGCTGCTGTCATGGGTGCTCCTGGCCGGCCTCAGTGAGGTCGGCCAGGGGTGCATGGACACAAATCGGAATAACTCCCCGGGTCATTCCCTTCCTTAAGTTTTGTCTAAAAGGAGAGTCAGTCCTGTCTAGACTATCAGGCAAGTCTACTAAACAGCTAGAGAGGCCAACTGCCGCCCCCAGTCAGAGCCCCAGACATCCTGCAGAAATGATGAGCTGCATGCTATTCTAGTGGGTGCCCCTGCATCAACCGCACCCGTGCTTCCCTTCTCCTCCAACCCTCCTGGGCTACCGTTGCAGTGTCCCCCCATTTGTGTGATGAAGTAATAAAGAATGCATGAATTTGAAACAACACTGACTTTATTGCCCCTGCAAGCAGAGCTCAAAGCGGGGAGGGGAGGGCAGCCTCCAGCTGTTATGATATTCCAGGCAGGACTGAATCTCCAGTAGACAAAGCTTAAAGAAGAGAATGACCTGGGAGTCATTCTCATTTTTGCCCAGGCACCCCCGGCCGACCTCACCGAGGCCGGCCAGGAACACTCACGGGATGACAATGACTGATATCAGTAATACTGTACCATCTGCTGTCTGCAAGGGAAGGGAAGGGGATGCTGCTGTGTAGCGCTGCAGCACCACGTCTGCCAGCAGCATTCAATAGACATACAGTGACACTGAAAAAAGAGGAGAAACAATTTTTTTCGTTTGCTTTCACGGGAGGAGGGGGCGGAACAACATATACCCTGAACCACCTGCAACAATGTTTTTGACCCTTCAGGCTTTGGGAACTCAGCCAAGAATTCAAATGGTTTTCGGAGAGTGTGGGAACTGTGAGATAGCTACAGTCATGAGTTGCCCCTCCCTCTCTGAGTGTTCATTTCATTTTTTGTCCTTCTGGTATGCTTGTCTCAGCTCCTTAAGTTTCAGCACTGTGTTGAGTCCCTACTGCGGCCTCTGTCCTTCATAGCCTTGGAGATTTTTTCAAATGTTTTGGCATTTCGTCTTTTGAAACGGAGTTCTGATAGAACAGATTCATCTCCCCATAGAGAGATCAGCTTCAGTATCTCTCATACGGTCCATACTGGAGCTCTTTTTTGATTCTGGGACTGCATGGGCACCTGTGCTGATCGGCGCTCCACGCTGGGCAAACAGGAAATTAAATTCAAAAGTTTGCGGGGCTTTTCCTGTGTATCTGGCCAGTGCATCCAAGTTCAGATTGCTGTCCAAAGCGGTCACAATAGTGAACTGTGGGATAGCTCCTGGAGGTCAATACCATCTAATTGCGGCCACACTGACCCTAATCCAACATGGCAATACTGATTTCAGCGCTACTCCCCTCGTCAGGGAGGATTACATATATTGGTACTAAGAGCCCTTTATATTGATAGAAAGGGCTTTGTTTTGTGGACGGGTGCAGGGCTAATGCGATTTAATGCTGCTAAATTCGATATGAACTTGTAGTGTTGACCAGGCCACACAGAGCAGCAGGTTTCCCCTATTGTTTCCTGCTCTTGTTTTCTTCACTAGTTTCTCCTCTGCACCAACTTGCTCTTTGCCTTTGTGAGCCTGACTAGCTCAGTTGGCAGAGCATCAGACTTTTAATCTGAGGGCCCAGCGTTCAAGTCCCTGGTCAGGTGATAAACTACTCCTAAGGATCTTACACTGTCTTCCTTGAGGCCTCTTTGATGTTCCTTTTTCTCTTCAGGATTTTCCCTTTCCTCCGAAAGCCCTTTTTGTGTATGGGTTTGAAGGGGCAACTTCCCGACAGCCCCTCTGTCCTTGCAGCCTGGAGGAATAAAGGCCTCTGGGCATATAGCATGTTCTTTCCCTGCACACACACACATACAAACACACAGAATATCCCTAAGGAACTAGAATCAACTGCTGCCTTCCTCTTTCCTGCTGGATTCCCAAATGAGGATGCTCTACCCATGTCCCTTCTTTTCCCAGCACCCCTCAATCCCAACCCTCTGTCCCTCCTATGCACACTGCTCCTCACTCCCAACCAGAGCCTACTCCTCTTCACCTTTCTCCTCTGTCCCAATCCACAGCCCTCTCCTATTCCCAGTACCCCTCAATCCCAACCCACAGCTCCCTCCTCCTTATACTACTCCTCAATCTCAACCCGTGGCTCCCTCCTTCCCTCCAGCAGCGGGTGCCTCAGACTCCCTCAGGAAGATTTTCTTGCAAGTTTTCGTGTATGAGTGTGCATGTGGATTTTACATTATGTTGGAAATATGTTGGATTGCTTGCTGAAATGATCACTTTTGCCTGGTGTTGGATTCCCAGTCTCCTTGTTATTGGGGCAAGAGAAATAAAGGGTTGTTATCCTTGTTGTGTGAATTGAGGGCAGCCCAACTGTGCTTGGCAGACCCCGATTGAGGAACTCACCCTCAATTCAATAGCACTCACTAGGCATGGGACAGGGGTTCCAAAGCCAAGCGGGCTGGGCCTTGGGTCCTAATACTAAAATTTAGGAATTAGATCAATGTTAGGACAGAGTAGAAGTGAAGGGATGAGTGAGTCCCTGGACAACATAGTGAGTACGGTGCCTTCTTATTTTCCCCCTTTTCCACCCAGGATAGCAGGTAAACTCTACAGAGGCACCTCTGGGTTGCACTAACTAAGGACAACAGCTGTAAGTGGGCTGAAGAGCAGGGTTGGCTCATGTTAAAGGACTTTTGGTTGCACGAACCATAGAGAGAAGGACATTGCCCAGCTTATTTGAGGGTGGGTCTTTTCCTTGTAGTTTAGGTTTATGAGTTGGGGCTGCTGACATGACTTCTGCTAACCCTGGGCTTACATTGCAATGTAGACATATTCTGAGAGGGCATCTATACTGTGATAAAAGCCCTGTGGCCCGACTGGCCTGGATCATCTGACTTTGACTCCTGGGGCTCAGGTTGTGAGGCTAAAAACTGCAGTGCAAACATTTGGGCTCAGACTGGAGCTCAGGCTCGGAGACTCTCACCCCTCATGGGGTCTTGGAGGCTGGGCTCAAGCCCAAGTGTCTACACGGTAATTTTATAACCCTGCAGCACAAGCCCCAAAAGCCTGAATCAACTGACCCAGGGTTTGAGAATAGTGACTTGGGTATGTTTATGACAATGTAGACATAATGCTATGCTATGTCCAGACTGCAATGAAACACCCAGGGCTGCCCAATGTCAGCTCAGGCTCCCGAGGCTTTGGCCGTGGGGTGGTAAATCTGAAGTGTAGATGTTTCAGCTCAGCCTCAATACTGGGCTCTGGGCCCCCTCAAAGTTGCAAGGGAGTTTAGCAAGCAAAAAAGGTAAAACCGCAATGAAGTATTACCCTGGACTCAATGGCATTTCTCCATTGGTCTGTCTGCTTTGGGGCAGGGACAATAACACGTCCTGCTACATTCATTATTTCAAAGGGCGGTTTAGGATTTTCATTCTCATACACGGTGCACAAAGCAGGACTTAACACTCAGTGTAATCTAAATGAGCAGCCCACAGATTCTGGCAGCAACAAAGAGCATTTGGTGTGAGAGCCCAGACCTGCCCCTGCCCCTGCCCCGGAGGGTCATCCACGACCTACCAGCTGCTAACTCCTAAACTTTCAGTAATTCTATTATCAGTGCCTGGAATGTAATTTAAACCATAAGAAAAACCACACTGGGCTAGACCAAAGGACCATCTAGCTCTGAATCTTGTCTTCTGACAGCAGCCAAGAGCAGGTGCCCCAAAAGCCACTCAACAAGGCACCACTGAGAGTTATTATCCCTGCCCCAAAAGCAGACAGACCATTGGAGAACTGACATGACTCCAGGGTAATACTTCACTGCGGTTTTACCATTTCCACTTGCTAAACTCCCTCCCAACCTTCTGGGCTCCTAGAGCAGGGTACTGAGCCTGAGCCTAGACACATACAGTGCAACTTTACAGCCCAAGCCACATTGCCCTGATTACTCCAACACAGGCCTGCCCTGGATGTTTCATTGCACTGGAGACATACCCTAACATTATGTCTAAACTGTGATTAACACACCCAGGGCACCTGTCTCAAAGCCCAAGTCAGCTGACTCAGGGTTATAGGGCTGGGGCTGCAAGACTATAAAATTACAGTGCAGACATATGGACTTGAGCCCAACCTGTGAGACCCCACGAGGGGTGAGGGTTTCTGAACCCAGGCTTCAGTGTGAACACAAATATCTGCACCACAGTTTTTAGCCTCTCAGCCTTAGCATAATGAGCCCAAGTCAGATGACCCAGGCCAGCCATCCTGCCATCTTTATCCCAGGAGAGATAGACTCTAAGGGTACGTTCCCATTGCAATGTAAGCCCAGGAGTGGCAAGCTGTGCTCAAAGCAGCACCCTGCAAGCCCCATATTCACCACTCTCATATAGCGATGATACGTTTTGAACAAAGTCTGCCTGGTGAGGTATCATTTCAAAAATCTTGAACTGTTCATCTATTGAACATTAATGTCTTCTTGCATTCTATGAGCTCACATTGGTTTGGGAAGTTATGAAGTTTGCTCTGTGTGCATTACAGAAATATGTTATGAGGTTGTGAAATGCCCACCACCAGCCTTTCAGGTGAAAAATGGAGGAGCCAGACTCGCTGCTGGCCCATTGAAGGTATCCACACTATTCCAGGAACCGTGTACAATGCAGACTTCTCTGAGATAGCACAGAGACAATGGACAGTGCTTGACTCATGTTGTAGCAAAGGTACTTCCTAGCAAGTTGGAAGAAACTATGAAAGGGAAGTAGAGACATTATGAATTGGCCTCTCTCCCCCACAACTCAACAGCTGGAAACACATCTGGAGGACAAAGTCTTAAACGAGATAAATCAGAAGAGAATAACAATAATACATTCAAATCAAAGTCCTCAAACAGACTAGTACTGGTTTTTCAGCAGAAAATTTTCAGTTTGGGGAATTTTCTTTTCCCAGTCAGACCTTGCCAAGGGAAGCAGGGAGAAAATGTTTGAGTTGCCTTCTTCAGGACAGCTTGCCCTAGACATTCTAGCTGTGGGTCACTGTCGTGGCCTTGCTGAGAAACGGGGTATTTTTATAATTTGAGGAGGTCCCAGGGTATTTGGGGGAGATTATGAGGATGTTACCTTTTGAGATAAAAACTAAGAAATACAGAACTAGAGAATTTTTTTTTTTAGAAATCTGAGTTTTAGACATTTTATTTAAAGCCGGGGATGGGGAGGAGAGAGGGTTGTCTGAGTTTCTGAGAAGGTTTTTGTTTGCAAGAAGCATTATTGTTTGATCTGCCATTGTACCAAAGGGGAGATGGTTGTCTATAAAGGAGAGTTGAAGACTAAAAGCATCCCATGAGGATGGGATTTGAACCCATGCATGCAGAGTTCAGTAGATTAGCAGTCCATCGCTTTAACCTCTCGGTTACATCATCTGGCTTGTTAAGAAAGGAACAGGAGGAGAAATCTAGGCCAGCAGTGATAGGGACAATATGGAGTTTTTAAATACTAAGCAAAAGCAGGGGGTGAATGAGCTATGAGGTAGCTAGGTATGACCTTGCTCCTGTCTCTAAAATAACCCTTAACTGTGTGGTGGTCTATTTCATTACCTCAGGGTGGCTGAATGTACATAATATGTTTGTAGTTGGGTTGCTCTTGTTCTAGGGTATACACATCCCTCAAATCCAAAGCAACACTGTCATAGGCCGAGGGCTGGAGTTGATTACTTCTTGAGCTCCCTTCCACCCTGACATTTCTGTGGTTCTGGACTTTGTCCCTTGCTCTTTGGAAGAACTCCTCATAAACATCCCCTGGCCTACCTGGTTATCCTCCTTCCCATCCCTCCGTACAACTCCCTTGTTCTATGAAGCCTAGAAACACATGCCAATGGTTAGGCAGGTTGTGTGCTGAGATCACTATCAGTATGACAGATGATGTCTTATTGTTTCCTTGTGCTCTCTCTGTCATTATTCAGGGCCATTGCACCTGTATTCCCCCTCTGTAGTCCAGCAAGGGCACCCGTTCTCAGACTGTCCAGCTGGCACCTCTCTTGAGTAGAAACCCACATCTCTCTGCCTCCTAGCTGTAGTATCTCCAGGCTGCACTGCTCCCTGCCTACAGTGTGAATTCCCCACTAAGGCAGATCCTCTCCCTCAGCAGGCCTGCTTGGCCTTTCTTCCTCAGAGGCTAGGAGCAGCAGAACTGCCCCTAGTTAAGGTACGATACAGCCCATGGCCAGCAAACAGTGATTCTCAAGGTAAAGGCGTTACAGAGAGAACATATTAAACAATAAAAGAACCTGTATGCATCCTAACCAGAGATCACCCCAATGGTTGGGAGGGGCGTGGGGAGTGGCGGTTCGAGCGGGGGTGGGGGCTGGGTTCCCTCCCCAGCTCTGGGATGGGCCTGGGCAGTAGCGGTTCCATCAGGGGCGGGGCGCTGTCTTCCCTCCCCAGCTGTGGGAGGGGCCTTGGGACTGGCAACTCCAGCGGGGGAGGGGCTCTTGTTTCCATCCTCAGCTCTGGGAGGGGCCTGGGAAGTGGCAGATCGAGTGGGGGAGGGGCGCTGGCTTCTCTCCAAAGCTCTGGGAGGGGCCTGGGGAGCGGCGGTTTGAGTGGGGGAGGGGCGCTGGCTTCCCTCTTCAGCTCTGGGAGGGAAGTGGGGAGTGGCGGTTCCAGGGGAGGCAGGGTGCTGGCTTCCCTCCCCAACTGTGAGAGGGGCCCAGGGAGTGACAGTTCTAGTGGGGGAGCGGCCTGGGGATTGATGGTTCGAGAGGGGGCAGGACCCTCCCTTCCCTCCCCAGCTCTGGGAGGGGCCTGGGGAGTGGCGGTTCCAGCGGGGGCGGGGCTGTGACATTATGAGTGTACTATAAAATCTCATTGAAAGGTGACAGGGCCAGAAAGAGTTAATTACCTCACCTCACCGACTGACCTGACCCATGGGTGAACATTACGGACTGGTTAGGCAGGTCTGTAAATGAACAGAGCTTTGAAATGCAAGTCTGCATTGTTAGAGGTAGAAGGGGAGATGTTTGCTCAGGTCTTGTGATGTAAGCAAATGAGTCTTGTCTATTGCTGTAGTTTTAATTCAAAGATCAAAAAAGGAATATTAGCATTTATGATGATACTCGAGTAAACTAGTATTATTGTCTATATGTCTCTTTGAATTTTGTGGTAACCTGTATCTGAACTGTTTAATGGATAAATTACTGTATAATTGCCAGGATGTTTGGGAGAAGGAGTTAAGCCTCTTGGTTTCTCAGGCCGAAAGGCTGCTGGAAATGTATAAGAACCCTGGGACACGATCCTTCTTCATCTCAGATCTGCTTTGGGTTTCAAAAGGGGGAGCCACCTTGAATATGGAAATTGGACTATAACCTATAGACAATTTCTAAAAGGACTCTTGACAATTACAAGCTCACCTCTGCTATGCATCTGAATCTCAAGAATTAAATTCAAGTCTGTCTGTATATTGATCTTTTAAACAACATCTTTTATTTTTTAATAAATTTTAGCTTAGTTAATGAGAATTGGCTGTGGCGTGTATTTTGAGTAAAACCTAAGTTATAATTGGACCTGGGTATGTGGCTGATCCTTTGGGATTGGAAGAACCTTTTCTTGTATATGATGAAGTAAGATTTTCAGGAATCATCATCATATCTGACAGGTGTGTCTGGACGGAGGCCTGAGGCTGGGCACTTTAAGGGAACTGCGTGGTTTAAACTTTTAAGTAACCAGTGAGGTACAACAGAAGCTGTTTTCTGCTGGTTGGTAAATCTAAGTATTGGAATAACCACCAGCATTTGGGATTTGTCTGCCCTGTTTTGTTTGCAGTTCACCCTGATTGAGTGACCTCAGCTGGCTCCCACGGGCAGCACCGTCACACGGCCGCTCCCCAGTCGCCTCACAGAGCCGGAGGGGGAAGGCAGCGCCCCGCCCCCACTGGAACGGCCATTCCCCAGTCCCCTAGCAGAGCTGGGGAGGAAACCCAGCACCCCGCCCCCAAAGGAACTACCGACCTCAGTCCCCTCGCAGTGCCAGGGAGGGAAGGCAGCGCCCCGCCCCCGCGGCTACGGCCGCTGCCCAGTCCCCTCGCAGAGCTGGGGAGGGAACCCAGCGCCCCGCCCATGCTGGAACAGCAGCTCTCCAGAGCCCTCGCAGAGCTAGGGAGGGGAACACAATGCCCCAACCCCGCAGGAACAACCGCTCCCCAGTCCCCTCGGCGACCTAGGGAGGGGAGGTAGTGCGCCACCCCTGCGGGAACGGCCGCTCCCTTGTCCCCTGGCAGAGATGGGGAGGGAATGCAGCTCCCCGCCCCTGCTGAAACGGCTGCTCCCCAGTCCCCTGGCAGAGCTGGAGAGGAAACCCAGAGCTCTGCCCTGCGGCATCTGTCACTCCCCAGTCCCCTCATAGAGCCAGGGTGTAAAGGCAGCAGCCCACCCCCGCTGCAATGGCCGCTCCACAGTCCCCTTGCAGAGCTAGGGAGGGAAGGCAGTGCCCCCTACCCACTGTAACGACCACTCCACAGTTTCCTCGCATAGCCGGGGAGGGAAGGCAGCGCCTGGTCGCTCCCCATTCCCGTCGCAGAGTCAGGGATGCAGTTCAGCGCCCTCCCCCCGCAGGAACTGCCACTGCCAATCCCCTGGCAGAGCTGGGGAGAGAAGGCAGCGCTCCACCCGCGCTCGAACGGCCGCTCCCCCATCCCCTCACAGAGCTGGGGAGGGAACCCAGGACCCCCCCCTCCAGAACGGCAGCTCCCCAGTCCCCTCACAGAGCTGCGGAGGGGAACCCAGCCCCCCAACCCTGCAGGAATGGCCACTCCCCAGACCCCTCACAGAAGGGGGGAGGGAACCCAGTGCCTCGCCCCCACAGGAACGGCCGCTCCCCATTCCTGTCGCAGAGCTGAGGAGAGAAGGCAGCGCCCCTCCCCCAGAGGAATGGCCGCTGCCAGGGAGGGAAGGCAGCGCCCCACCCCCACACGAACGGCCGCTCCCAAGTCCCCTGGCAGAGCTAGGGAGGGAAGGCAGCCCCCAGCCTGTGACGATGCGGTTCTGGCGGGACCCAACTGAGAGTGCCAATTCAGGACCATTTGCTCAAACAGGGCAGTTACAGCCCTAGGCTGGGGTTTTTCCACCTCTAAGGCAAACCAAACCAGCCAGACAAAAGTGACTTCAGTTTCACCCCACTGGCTAACCACAAGTCACACAAGCTATTTCCTTAGACACTCCAGTCTCGCAGTATCACCACCGGTGCCACTCGTCCTGGAGATGAATGGTTATGAAAACCAACACCCCAGTAAAAGAAAAAGGTTCTCTCGATCCCAAAGGACCAAGCCCCAGAACCAGGTCAATATACACATCAGATCTTACCCACAAATCATGCTGTTGCCAGTCCTTTAGAATCTAAAATCTAAAGGTTTATTCATAAAGGGAAAAAGATAGAGATGAGAGTTAGAATAGGTTAAAAGGAATCAATTACATACAGTATTGGCAAAGTTCTTAGATCAGGCTTGTAGCAGTGATGGAGTAAACTGCAGGTTCAAATCAAGTCTCTGGAGAAAATCCCCCACTGGGATGGGTCATCAGTCCCTTGTGTAGAGCTTCAGCTTTTAGCAAAGTCCCTCCAGAGGTAGGAAGCAGGATGGAATACCAGATGGAGATGAGGCATCAGCCTTAATTAGGCACTTCCAGGTGTAAGAACACTTCTTTGTTCTTACTGTGGAAAATAACAGCAAAATGGAGTTTGGAGTCACATGGGCAAGTCCCTGCATACTTTGCTGAGTTACATGGCGTATCTGCCTCCTCTCAATGGGTCAGTTGTGTAGCTGATGGTCTTTAATGGGCCATCAAGCAGGCTCAGCAGAGCTAACACCAACTTGTCTGGGGTGTTTCCCAGAACTGCAGCACCAAATTGAAATACAGACAGTATACAGCCAGTACTTATAACTTCAACTACAAAATGATACAGACATACAGACAGCATAATCATAACCAGCAACCCATAACCTGGTCTTAGGCACCTTATATGACCCCCTTTACATAGGATTTGGTGCCACTACAGGACCTTGGTTGCAAACCATGTTCTATATGTTCCCAGTTTATATCAATAACATCACACCCCCAACGCAAAATTGATGCAGGAAGGGGTGACAGACATCATTGACTGCATCCTAAGAGATCCCCATCCTGGGTTTTGTCTTATTACAGCTTCTACTGGGTTAGAAACCATATCAATGTATAACAGAAATGCTTTACCAAACTTATGTTCAGTAACATGATTGAATTTCTTTACAAACTTAAGGTAAAACTTAGTTTGAACAACAGTGGATTGGATATGCTTTTGCTGCAGGATTTCTGTATGTCTCATATGATCTTGCCAAGAGCTAAAGAAACTAGCTATTTTATCTACACAAGCTCTGGCAAATGTTTGGAACCCAATTAACATCAAATTAACATAGATATTAATGTTGTTCACAGTGTAGGGATCTTGGCATTTAGCCATAAACCCATTTAGCTCTGAAACACCAGCAACCAAATCTGTCCTTAGATCCTGAAGCACAGACTGCTCACTCACAGAATTAGCATGGAGGCATTCCTGTCCCAACACCATTGTTTTCCCAACAAGCTGGCCACACACAGCCACGGGGCTATAGGGCTCCTCAACTTTCTTAACAGCTTCTACTCCATCTGAGACCTTTTCAAAGCTACCCACACTGGATCTTTCAAAGGGAGAGTCAGTGGATCCATTCACAACAGAAAATTTCTGGCTGTTAGGAACTGAAACTTCCTTGATTAAATCACTTTCACACCCTTCAGTTGCAGTAAACTGCTTGCACAGGTCACCAGGAGGGTTCCTTTCCCTAGGAGCTTCTCTAAGCAGCAATTCACCTCTCTCAGAACTTCTGCCCTTACCCTCTTCACCTAGAGCTTGCTCTAAAGGACACTTTCCTGAGCAACCAGACTCTTTCTGGGTCTCACTTACATCCAGGATCACCCCTGGCCCATCAGGCAGATTCCGACACAATCCCCTTCCAGGCAAACCTGTAGACTTTTTAGCTAACAGGCTAGAAGCCTTCTCCTTCTCTTGGTCATGAACAGGTTCAGGAATCTTTTCCTTCTTGCTACAAGTTGTCAAACTGTCAGTAGGTAACACAATTAAATCACCTTTTTGCTCTCCTTGTGCCCTGGCTAGTGTATCACCCTGATTAGACAGAGCTGCTACACCCTTTTCCAACCACACATTAGCAACTGGCAAACTACAAGCACCAGAATTGTCTGGTCGATGGGATTTTGCTAAGACACTAACTGGATGAACCCTAGTTACAGTGCCATTTTCCTCAGCAGACACAAACTTAGGACCATTCCCTTCCTGGGCTTTAGCTGTATTTACAACCAACTCCAAGACAACTGAATCACCCTCAACCATCACAGGCTTCTTGCAGGCACAGAGGGTGCCCGAGGCAAGCAACAGTGGTTGCCCAAAGTGCGATGCGCCAATGAACACACACCAGGGTGGAGTAGCAAGCAAAGTTTATTTGAGATCTCAAAGCGGTGCAAGGAGACGAACATCTCAAATCATGCACCCCTACACAAGAGGCTTTTCCCTTTTTATAAGTTTTTTTTCTCTTTCTTCCCCCCCCCCTTCCTCCCCCTGTAGCAGTTACGTAAGCGCAGGTGCATTAAGTAATCTTGGCCTCGGCACCTTGTTAGTAAGTTTTCCTTCTGCAAGTTATCTTGTCCTTCTGCTAAAGGTGCACAGGCCTTATCACCACTGCTTTAGACCGGTTTTAGCTGTGCTGCAACTGATAACTTACTATTACACATTTAATTTCACAGCTGCTAGCTTTCTAGATCAAGTAGAGTTCAACATGGAGGAGCTTTGGTTCACTGAGGCCTAGATTTATGTCTAGTGACACCAACAGGCTGACAGGCACCTTCTGTTTGCTGCACAGACACAGAAGAGCCGGAGACACATTCTCCTTTACCAGGCACACAGTTTGGGATTTCCTTTCCTTTGTCCCAGCACACCGGGCTGTTTACAGACAACTGCTTTGAAACTGAGGTAGCTTCCTTCATAGGCCAGTCAATACCCCTGACAGACACAGGCACATTTCATTTACTGTCACATTTCTTAACACAGGAAACAGGTAAGGGATAGAGACACTCATCTTCCACTATCCTTGTCTTCCCAAACTGCTGACTAGACAAAGCCATCAGCTCACAAGGCTGCCTAGGCTCCTCCAAACTTTCCCTACCAGGCACATTGCTACTCCCAATAGATAAGCTGCTGCTTTTTTCACTACACTGAGCTACTTCCAGCAAATCACAGTTACCCATTTTAGGTTCACTTTTACAAGCTGCACTAGCCACCAATCCATCATCCATCACAAATCTACCCTTTCCTTCCTCAGTTAGGGCTTCCACCTGACCATTTACTTGAATCTGCTCCCAAGCAACATTTTCCTCCCCAGTGAGATCCTTTTGCTCTTGATCTAACTCCAGATTCACTTCTGAGACATCAGACAGACATTCAGAAACTCCATTCCCAGACACACTGCTTTCTTGCAGAGACAAACCTTCACCTGATTCATCTTGAGAGACACTCTCTGTCTGTTCGCCGTCCCCCTCACTGCCATCAGTCAGGGCATCTGCCACAGATCCAAACTTCCTCTGTGACCTGGTCACCACTTTCACTTGGCCAGGCACCCCCAGTATCTTATTTCCTAACAAAACATCAGCCGGAATTAAATCTCGGACTGCAGCCTTCACGTCCCCTTTAAAGCCGTCCCACTCAAGGTGGATTCTAGCCATTGGCAGAATAGTACTCAGATAGTGCCACTACCATCACATATTCCCCAGGCAGCATGTCCTCTGGCTTCACCAGATGTCCCTTGACTATAGTAACATCCGAGCCAGTGTCTCGCCATCCCATGCACTCAACACCATTGACCTTTGCCTCCATAATAAACCTCTCCCTTCCTTGCCAAGCCACAGTTCTGACATAGCTGGTGAGCTGATCCCCTCCTCCCAGAGCATCGGAGACGAGGGGTTGGCATTAGCCACTGCTCTGCTTGCCCCTGGACTTAAGGTGGTGCTGTTGTGGCTTGGCTCAGGCTGGGTGCTCAGAGTAATGGAATTGGCATCTACTGTGGCTTTTGAGGTTGCTGTTTTTGGGCTGCCCTTTAGGGTCGGGCAATCTGGGCTTATGTGGCCAAGCATACCACAGTGATAGCATTTAACTGGTTTATTTTCGGAGTGAGAGTTCCTACCCTGTGGGCCCCCATGAGCCACCTTATAAGAGTCAGGGCCAGGTTTACCTTTAAATCTTTCCCTCCTCTTAAACTGGGGAGAATGGTGACTACTTTTCCCTTGGGGTTTATACCCTTCCCGAGCCCTATTTTGGGTATGGGCATCCACAATCTCTGCAGACCGTAGGACTGACTCAGGGTCCCTATCACACACAGCTGCTCTCACGTGGTCAGGCACAATGTTTAAGAACTGTTCCAAAGTTATTAAATCCAGCAGCTTTTCAAAACTCCCATGCACCTTTGCTCCCTTCACCCACTTTTTAACAAAACCCATCAGCTTATGAGCATATTCTACAAAAATACAATCATTAGACATCTTAAACTTTCTAAACTTAACTCTGTAAGAATCAGGAGTAACCCTGAACTGCCTTACCACAGAATCTTTAAACCGCCCATAATCCAAGGCTTCTTGTTCCCCCAAATCATTAAATACCTCCCTGGCTATTCCAGTCAGTCTGGTCAGCAGGACAGGCATTTGCTGTTCATCGGGGATCTGGCACAGATTGCAGAGGAGCTCAAAGGTAGACAAAAACTCCTCTATGTCCTCCGTATCATTGTAAGGGACACATCTTTTCCCAGTTCTTCTCTTGGAGGTGGGTATGTGGAGTACCAGGTGGCAATGACTTTCTCCGCTCTTCCATTACTTGGAGCTGCAGTCTGGCCGTCTCCTCTTCCATCTTGTGAGTCTCTTGTTGCCTCTGTCGAGCTCTCTCCTCAGCAGCCACTAATTCCAGACACCCCTTACAAGCTTTTTCTTCTCTCTCATCAGCCTTCTTCTTTCTTTCAGCTGCTCCTTCTCTCTCTCAGCAGCTTCTTTCTGTCTTTCAGCAGCTTCTCTTTCTAATTCAGCTATTTTCTGTCTTTCCAGCAATCACAGGTCTGCTAGTTTCTGTTCATGCTCCAACTGCAGTTTATTCGCTGCCTCTTTCATTCGAATTGCTTCTGCAGTCTCTGTAGTTTCAGGTAAGGGCTGTGCTCCTGCCTCCTGATCACTGGCCATTAGCAGATCTCTTAGTTCAAGATTTGTAGCTTTCTTTCTAAAGCTTATCCCCTTTTCTGAACACAAATCTTCCAGGGCTTTTTTGTCAAGACCCTCACATGCTCTTTGCTCACCCATTGCAACTGCTCTTCAACCAACCAAACTCTCAATCCCAAATTTCAAATTTGAATTGCGTGGCGTTCTGACCCAAAGCTTAATTGACCTGGTTCTGTGGATCCAAGCACGACTACGCTACTGTGACAATGCGGTTCTGGCGGGACCCAACTGAGAGTGCCAATTCAGGACCAATTGCTCAAACAGGGCAGTCACAGCCCAAGGCTGGAGTTTTTTCACCTCTAAGGCAAACCAAACCAGCCAGACAAAAATGACTTTGGTTTCACCCCACTGGCTAACCACAAGTCACACAAGCAATTTCCTTAGACACTCCAGTCTCCCAGTGTCACCACCAGTGTCACCCGTTCTGGGGATGAATGGTTATGAAAACCAACACTCCAGTAAAAGAAAAAGGTTCTCTCGATCCCAAAGGACCAAGCCCCAGACCCAGGCCAATATACACATCAGATCTTACCCACAAATCACGCTGTTGCCAGTCCTTTAGAATCTAAAATCTAAAGGTTTATTCATAAAGGGAAAAAGATAGAGATGAGAATTAGAATTGGTTAAAAGGAATCAATTACATACAGTGATGGCAAAGTTCTTAGTTCAGGCTTGTAGCAGTGATGGAGTAAACTGCAGGTTCAAATCAAGACTCTGGAGAACATCCCCTGCTGGGATGGGACATCAGTCCTTTGTGTAGAGTTTCAGTTTGTAGCAAAGTCCCTCCAGAGGTAAGAAGCAGGACTGAAGACAAGATGGAGATGAGGCATCAGCCTTAATTAGGCACTTCCAGGTGTAAGAACACTTCTTTGTTCTTACTGTGGAAAATTACAGCAAGATGGAGTCTGGAGTCACATGGGCAAGTCCCTGCATACTTTGCTGAGTCACAAGGCATATCTGCCTCCTCTCAATGGGTCAATTGTGTAGCTGATGGTCCTTAATGGGTCATCAAGCAGGCTAAGCAGAGCTAACACCAACTTGTCTGGGGTGTTTCCCAGAATTTCAGCACCAATTTGAAATACAGACAGTATACAGCCAATACTTATAACTTCAACTACATAATGATACAGACATACAGACAGCATAATCATAACCAGTAACCCATAACCTAAATATTAGACACCTTATATGACCCCCTTTACATAGGATATAGTGCCACTACAGGACCTTGGTGGTAATCTATGTTCTATATGGTCCCAGTTTATATCAATAACGTCACAGGCACCAACACAGTATTCACAGACCACAGTAAGAACAGTCCCAGTTCGTCACACCACCTGGCTGCAAGGAGACTGGGATGTGCTGAGCTAAAGGAGGCCAGGACTGAGGCCCTGAGAGTTTCCTGCGCTGGGTTCAACTCTCAATAAACCGTCCTGTTTTATGCTGGCTGACAGTTACTCCAGGCTAGAGAATAGGAGGCATCAAACCCTTCGGGAGTGAGGAGCCCCGGGGATTCCAGAGCGCGTGAAGTCCCTAAGGGGCCCACAGCAGAGACAGACGTGCTAAGGCTCAGAGAGGTGCGACTCCAGGAGGTGTAGGGGCCTGACCCAGAGTGAGAGTGGACCCCCGAGAAGGGCTGTCGCACTGAAAGGGGCATCCCCCACCGACCACACGGGGCCACGGGTGGGCACGATCTGTTAGTCCGTGACAGAGGTTACATGAAAGGAGTGTGGAGCAGGACAGGGAGGATGGGGGACGATCAGATGCGAGGGGGGCCGGGACGCAGGGGCCGATCGGATCTGGGGTTGTGGGATGCGGGGTGGTTGAACCTGAAGGGGCAGGATGTGGGTCAGGAGGCAGTTGGACCCTGGGGCAGGACAAGTCACAAGGCAAGGGGACAGGTCAGACCCGGGCAGGGGGCAGGTCACAGGGCCGGGACGTGGAGTGGGGGGCACTTGGATGCAGACAGCATGGGGGCGAGGTGGACCAGGGAGGAGTGGGAAACGCGGGGGAGGGTGCGGGACACAAGAGTTTGCCAGGGGGAAGGTGGCCGGGGGGCCGGTGGCCAGGGGTCTGAGAGGTGCTGTCTGTGAGGTCTCTGTGGGGGGAGGGGATGAGCTGGGGGGTCTGAGAGGTGCTGGCGGGGGGGTCCCTGCAGGGGAGTCTGAGTGGGGGGCTCTGAGAGGGGCTGGCTGGGGGGTCTCTGCAGGGGGAAGGAATGAGCGGGGGGGGGTCTGAGAGGTGGTGTCTGGGGGTTATCTGCAAGGGGCCGTGATCAGCAGGGGGGGTCTTAGGTTGGGTGTGCTTGATGGCACTCACAGGCCGCATGTGGGAAGGATTATGCAGCCCGAACGCTTTTGCCATCCCAATACCCCTGGGGTTCAAACTGGGATTGGGTCTTTCCCAGCACTCTGGGCTGCAATTGGAGCTTTCTTGGTTAAGAGCCCCCCATCTTGGCTTTTGGCCAGCTTTGGGTTTGGGCAGGCACTCCCCACCTATTGGCCCAGATTCAACACCTCTGCCGTCCCCACCTTACACTGTTCAACTTTTACCATCAGTCCTGCCTCCTTGAGGCAGCCCACCCTCCTCTTCACCTGGGACACCTGTTCCTCCCAGGTCTGGCTAAAGACACACATGTCATTGTATGCCAGGGCCATGTTCTCCATTCCCCTCAGCTTGTCTTGACTCTCCCCAGGCCTAGGGATGGGGTAGGCATTGGACACTGTGATGGCTTTAAGCTTTCGATGGTCCCCACTAAACCAGATCATCCTGTCTCCCTTGGGGATCAGCCCCATGGGTGAGGCCAATGGGATGTTGAATGGCTGGATGCCATCTAAAGCCAGCAGGTCCTTGACTTCTCTCTCCAGGTTCTGGGCTGCTTTCCCAGTGACTCTGAACAGGGAAAACGTGACGGGGAGATTGGGTCCCACCTCAGGGAAGAGATCCCCCAGGGGGTCTTCCTCCTTCTCCTCCCAATCCTCCCCTTCCAGGCTCAGGGGTCCCCTCACTCTCCTCCCATCCAGCAGCTCGAAAAGGAAGAACCCTGTGGATTCCTGGGGCATCACCAGCTGCCTCCCGATTCCCCCCAGTTCTACTTCCCGTTGGGGAGCCCATTCCTGGTAGAGGAATCCCTTCTCCAGAAGGACTCTGTCCCTGCAGCTTTCCCCAAGGGGATCTGCAGAGCTGTGGCCAGCAAGTTCCCTCAGATTCTCCAAGGAGGGATCCCTCTGCAGATCACCCCAATGATTGGGAGGGGCCTAGGGAGTTTAGGTAAGAGTGGGGGCGGGGCACTGGCTTCCCTCCCCAGCTCTGGGAGGGGACTGGGGAGTGGCAGTTCAAGCTGGGGGGCGGTGTGACGATGCTGCCTGTGGGAGCCAGCTGAGGTCCCTCAATCAGGGTGAACTGCAAACAAAATGGGGCAGACAAACTCCAAACGCTGGTGGTTATTTCAATACTTACATTTACCAACCAGCACAAAACAACCTCAATGGTTACTTAGAAGTCCAAACCACGCAGTTCCCTTAAGGTGCCCAGCCTCAGGCCTCCGTCCAGACACACCTGTCAAACATATGATGATGATTCCTGAAAATCTTCCTTCATCATATAAAAGAAAAGGTTCTTCCAATCCCAAAGGATCAGCCACATACCCAGGTCCAATTACAACTTAGATCTTATCCAAAATACATGCTACAGCCAATTCTTATTAACTAAGCTAAAGAGAGAGAGTGTTGATTAAAAGATCCATATACATACAGACTTGAATTCAATTCTTGAGATTTAGATACATAGTAGAGGTGAGCTTGTAGTTGCCAAAAGTCCTTTTAGAAATAGTCCATAGGTTATAGTCCAATTTCCAGATTCAGGGTGGCTCCAGTCAATGACTGGGGATCTCAATTCTTGTGGCTTAAAGCTTCCCCCTCTTGAAACCCAAAGCAGATCTGAGATGAGAAGGATCGTGTCCCAGGCTTCTTATACATTTCCAGCAGCCTTTCAGCCTGAGAAAACAATAAGCTTAACTCCTTCTCCCAAACATCCTGGCAATTAGCACAGAGTAATTTATCCATTAAACAGTTCAGATACAGGTTACTGTAACCTTCAGAGAGACATATAGACAATAATACTATTTCACTGGAGTATGATCTTAAATGCTAATATTCCTTTTTTGATCTTTGAATTAAAACTATAGCAATAGACAAGACCTGTTTGCTGACATCACAAGACCTGAGCAAATATCTCCCCTTCTACCTCTAACAATGCAGACTTGCATTTCAAAGCTCTGTTCATTTACATATCTTGCTAATCAGTCCGTAATGTTCACCCATGGGTCAGGTCAGTCAGTGAGGTGAGTTAATTAACTCTTTCTGGCCCTGTCCCGTTTCACTGAGATATTAGATTATACTCATAACATGACAGGCAGGGCACTGGCTTCCCTTCTCAGTTCTGGGAGGGGCCTGGGGATTGGCGGTTCGAGCAGGGGAGGGGCGCTGGCTTCTTTCCCCAGCTGTGGGAGGGGAATGAGCAATGACAGTTGCAGCGGGGGCAGGGCGCTGCCTCCCCTCCCCAGCTCTGCGAGGGGACTGGGGAGCATCCGTTCCAGCGGGGGCAGGGTGCTGAGTTCCCTCCCCAGCACTGCGAGGGGACTGGGGAGCATCTGCTCCGGGTGGGCGGGGTGCTGGGTTCCCTCCCAAGGTCTGCGAGGGGAATGGGGAGTGCCCGTTCCAGCGGGGGTGGGGCGCTGCCTTCCCTCTTGTTGCCGGCACAGATAGTGCCCGAGGCCAAGCAACAGCAGTTCGTGGCCCTGTGGCTCGGCTCGAATAAACACACCAGGGTGGAGAAGCAAAACACAAGTTTATTTCAGCTCAAATAAGGTGCAAGGGAGAATACAATCTCAAATCCTGCACACACACACACAAGCAGCTCTTCCCTTTTAAAATTCTTTTTCCTTTCTCCCCCCCTTTCCCTGTTGCAATTCCGTAAGCGCAGGTGCATTAAATAATCTTGGCTGCGGCAGCTCGTTAGTAAGTTTTCCTTCTGCTAGTTATCTTGTCCTTCAACACAGAGGCCTTATCACTACTGCTTCAGACCCATTTTACTCGTGCTGCAACTGATAGCTTTCTAGGTCGAGTGGAGTTCAGCATGGAGGGGCTTTGGGTTCGCTTTGGCCTAGAACAGGAGGGCTTCATCGACACTCATGGCCTTCCACCCACCCGAGTTACCTAGGGTTATGCTAGTGACACCAACACTCCCCAGCTTAGAGAGGGAAGTGGGGAGCCGCCTTTCCTGGGGGGGCGGGGCGCTGGGTTCTCTCCCCAGCTCTACCAGGGGACTGGGGAGCGGCTGTTGTCATGGTGGGGGGCGCTTCCTTCCCTCTCAGGCTCTGCGAGGGGACTGGGGACCATCCGTTCCAGCGGGAGCGGGGAGCTGGGTTCCCTTCCTGGCTCTGCAAGGGAACTGGGCAGTGGCCGTTCAAGCGGGGGCAGGGCGCTGGGTTCCCTCCCCAGCTCTATGAGGTGACTGGGGAGCGGCCGTTTCAGCAAGGGAGAGGCGCTGTGTTTCCACATCATCTTTGCCAGGGGACTGGCCATTCCAGTGGGGGCTGGGCACTGCCCTCCCTCCCAGCTCTGCGAGGGGACTGGAGAGCGGGTGTCCCACCAAGGGTGGGGCACTGGGTTCCCTCCCCAGGCTTTGAGGGGAGAGGGAGCTGCCTTCCCTCCCCGGCTCTGCAAGGGGACTGGGGATTGGCTGTTCGAGCAGGGGCGGGACACTAGGTTCCCTCCCCACAGGGCCGGCTTTAGGCCGATTCAGCCGATACCCAGGAATCGGGCCCCACGCCTAAGAGGGCCCTGTGCCGAGAGCCGGAGCCACGGCCGAAGCGCGTCAAGCAGCCCCGCTCTCCCAGCTGGAGCTCTGGGCTCTTTATATAGGCCCCATAGCCCTGGGATAGCGGGGGGCTCTGGGGGCTATTTAAAGGGCCAGGGCTCCAGCTGCCTCTGCCACCCCATCCTTTAAATAGCCGCTGGAGCCCTGCCGCCCCCATGTATTCTCCAGGGCTCTAGCTGCTATTTAAAAGGTCTGGGGCAGGGTAGAAGCAGGGGAGCCCCAGGCCCTTTAAATAACCCCCAGAGCCCTGGGTTAGAGGGAGGCTTCGGGGCTATTTAAAGGGCTGGGGCTCCAGCTGCCTCTGCTGCACCCCCTGCCCTGCCCCCAGCCAGCTCTGCACTCTGTGCCCACAGCTAGCCCCTGCCAAATCCTCTGCCCTGTCTCCAGCCACCCCCCGCAGCCTTGCCCAAAGCCAGCCAGCCCCCACACACCCCTGCCCGCACCAGCCCTGCACACCCTGCCCACACCCAGCCCCAAACCCCCTGCCCTGTCTCCATCCAATCCCGCTGCACTCCCCTGCCTGAAGCCAGCCAGTTCTACACTCCTCTGTCTCCAGCCCTCCCAACCTCTGCTGCATCCCCCAGCGGTCCTGCCTGAAGCCAGCCCACACCACACCCCCGTCTCCAGCCAGCCCTGTACCCCTTGCCCTGCCTGCAGCTAGACCCTGCCTCCAACCAGCCCCATGTCCACTGCTGCCCTGCAGTTCCAGGGCAGTAACCCTACATACCAGCTTCAATGAGGGGGGGAGCGAGTAGCTGGGACCCACACATGTGCACACCCGCGGGGAGTGGCAGGGACCCACACATGTGAAATGGCAGTCATTAATAAGCAATCAACAGCATATATGATGCAATGTACAGAAAATTTAATTGTGTTATTTATATAGTTATGGAAAGTAAATAATACATGAAAGAAATGAAAGGCTTTTTTTTCCATTTTTTTTAAGTCATCCCTGCCAGGACCTCGCCAAAAATGTTTGAATTGGGCCCTGCACTTCCTAAGCCGGCCCTGGGACTGGGGAGTGGCCGTTCCTGCAGGGGTGGGGCACTGGGTTCTCTTCCCAGCTCTGTGAGGCGAATGGGGAGCAGCCGTTCCTGCAGGGGTGGGGCGCTGGGTTCCCTTCCCAGCTCTGCCAGGAGACTGGGGAGTGGCCATTCCTGTGGGGGCAGGGTGCTGCCTTCCCTCCCCACATCTGTGAGTGGACCGAGGGGCCGTCATTCCAGCAGGAGCGGGGCTCTGCTTTCCTTCCCCAGCTCTGCAATGGGACTGGGGAGCAGCTGTTCCTGCGGGGGCGGGGCACTGGGTTCCCTCCCCGTCTCTGCGAGTGGACTGCGGAGCGGCCGCTCCTGTGGGGGCTTGGCGCTGCCTTCCCTCACAGAGCTGGGGAGGGACTGGGGAGTGGCCATTCCTGTGCTGGCAGGTGTGACAGTGCTGCCCATGGGAGCCAGCTGAGGTCACTCAATCAGGGTGAACTGCAAACAAAATGGGGCAGACAAACCCCAAACGCTGGTAGTTATTTCAATACTTACATTTACCAACCAGCACAAAACAACCTCTATAGTACCTCACTGGTTACTTAGAAGTTTAAATCACACAGTTCCCTTAAAGTGCCCAGCCTTAGGGCTCCATCCAGACACACTTGTCAGATATGGTGATGTTTTCTGAAAATCTTACTTCATCATATAAAAGAAAAGGTTCTTCCAATCCCAAAGGATCAGTTACATACCCAGGTCCAATTATAACATTGATCTTACCCAAAATACACACTATAGCCAATTGTTATTAACTCAGCTAAAATTTATTAGAAAAGAAAAGTGAGAGTGTTGGTTAAAGGATCAATACACATACAGACTTGAATTCCATTCTTGAGGTTCAGATACATAATAGAGGTGAGCTTGTAGTTGCCAAAAGTACTTTTAGAAATAGTCCATAGGTTATAATCCAATGTCCATATTCAGGGTGACTCCAGTCAGTGACTGGGGATCTCAATCCTTGTGGCTTAAAGTTTGCCCCTCTTGAAGCAGATCTGAGATGAAGAAGGATCGTGTCCCAGGCTTCTTATACATTTCCAGCAGCCTTTCGGCCTGAGAAAACAGTAGGCTTTACTCCTTCTCCCAAACATCCTGGCAATTAGCACAGAATAATTTATCCATTAAACAGTTCATATACAGGTTACCATAACCTTCAAAGAGACATATAGACAATAATACTATTTCACTCAAGTATGATCTTAAATGCTAATATTCCTTTTTTGATATTTGAATTAAAACCATAGCAATAGACAAGACTTGCTTACATCACAAGACCTGAGCAAACATCTACCCTTCTACCTCTAACAATGCAGACTTGCATTTGAAAGCTCTATTCATTTCCATATTTTGCTAACCAGTCCTTAAGGTTCACCCATGGGTCAGGTTAGTCGGTGAGGTGAGTTAATTAACTCTTTCTGGCCCTGTCACCTTTCAGTGACATATTATATTATACTCATAACATCACACCCTCAATGCAAAATTGATGCAGGAAGGGATGACACTAACATCACTGACTGCAGCCCAAAAGCTCTGCATCCTGGGTTTGGTTTTATTACAGCTTGTACTGGGTTAGAAGCCATATTAGTGTGTAACAGAAATGTTTTACCAAACTCATGTTCAATAACATGATTGACTCTCTTTACAAACTTAAGGCCAAACTTGGTTAGAACAATAGTGGATTGAATCTGCTCTCGCAGCAGGATTCCTGTATGTTTCATATGATCTTGCCAAGAGCAAAAGAAACTAGCTATTTTATCTATACAAGCTCTGGCAAATGTTTGGAACCCAATTAACATTAAATCAATATAGATATTAATGTTGTTCACAGTGTAGGAATCTTGGCATTTTGCCATGAAAGCAATATGGTAGTGTGCCTCAGTTTCCCTTTTCATACAGCACATCAGGTCTGGAATGTCTTTTCTTCTGTGTAAAGTTCCAAGACTGTTTACAGGCACTAGCAGTGAAACATCAGTATAACAAGGCCTTTTAACATAAGTGTGTTCTCATATATTTCTGTTAACATGTTCAAGGGATTTTCCAAAAGATTAGGCACATTGTACATTTTTACAGTTGTTGGTAATAGCAATACACTAGTTACAAAATTTACCATTAGCAATAACAACAAATTCATTGCAAGTGTTCATCTACAATTATGTTTGTCATGCCATACCTTTGGCTCAATGCCACAGGGGTTTTGACATTTTAGGGTTAACCTGTGGCTTCCCTTTGCAAAATTCAGTTTTCTCTTTCCTCCTCCTTCTGTAGGATCACACCCTGATTTCTCTTGCTTAATAGAAAACAGTGGCTTATGGGGTGGGCTCTCTGTGCTAACAGCTATTAGCACGTCTTTCTTCTCCCTGCCAGTCAGGTAATTTGCATCAACACAGACACTAGCTTTTAGATTTTCAGCTGCTACCCATTCCAAGACTGGACCCTGTTTTACAGAGATACCACACAAATTCAAATAGTCGGAGGGTGAGAGTCTGCTTGCTCTCCCATGCATCCTCAAGCATTTGGCCATAAAACTGTTCTGCTCTGAAACACCAGTAACCAAATCTCTCCTCACACCCTGAAGCACAGACTGCTCACTTACAAAATTAGCATGGAGACAGTCCTGTCCCAACACCATTGTCTTCCTAACAAGCTGGCCAAACCCAGGCACTTGGTCATAGGGCTGCTTAAATTCCTTAACAACTTTTACTCCATCTGAGACAGTCTCAAAGCTGTTCACACTGGATTTTTCAAAAGGAAAGTCAGTGGATCCATTTACAATAGAAAATTTCTGGCTGTTAGGAACTGAAACTTCCTTGATTAAATCACTTCCACACCCTTTAGTTGTACCAAACTGCTTGCACAGATTACCATGAGGATTTCTTTCCTTAGCAGCTCCTCTAAGCAGCAATTCACCTCACAGAAACTCTGCCCTTCCCTGCTTCACCCAGGGCTTGCTCTAAAGGAACACTTTCTTGAGCCCCCACAGACTCTTTCTGGGTCTCACTTATATCCAGAATCACCTCTGGCCCATCAGGCAGATTCCTACACAATTCCTTTCAGGCAAACTTATAGATTTTCTAGATAACAGTTTAGAAGCCTTCTCCTTCCCTTGGCCATGAACAAGCTCAGGAATCTTTTCCTTCTTGCTACAAGTTGTCAAACTGTCAGTAGGTAACACAATTAAATCACCTTTTTGCTGTCCTTGTATCCTGGCTAGGGTATCACCCTGATTAGACAGAGTTGCTACATCCTTTTCCAACCACACATTAGCAACTGGCAAATTACAAGCACCAGAATTGTCTGATCTCTGGGATTTTGCTAAGACACTAACTGGATGCAACCTAGTTACAGGGCCTTTCTCCCCAGCAGACACAAACTTAGGACCATTCCCTTCCTGGGCTTTAGCTGTATTTACAACCAACTCTGAGACAACTGAACTATTCTCAACCATCACAGGCTGAAAGGCACCTTCTGTCTGCTCCACAGACACAGAACAGCCAGAGACACATGCTCCTTCACCAGACACACATCTTGGGATTTCCTTTCCCTTGTCCCAGCACACCAGGCTGTTCACAGATAACTGCTTGGAGACTGAGGTAGCTTCCTCCACAGGCAAGTCAATATCCCTGACAGACACAGGCACATTTCCTTCACTGTCACATTTTTCCACACAGGAAACAGGTAAGGGATAGGGACACTCATTTTCCATTATTTCTGCCTTCCCAAACTGCTGACCAGATAAAGCCATCAGCTCACAAGGCTGCCTAGGCTCCTCCAAATCTTCTCTACCAGGCACATTGCCACTTCCAACAGATAAGCTGCTGCTTTTTTCACTACACTGAGCTACTTCCAGCAAATCACAGTTACCCATTTCAGGTTCACTTTTACAAGCTGCACTAGCCACCAATCCATTACCCATTACACATCTACCCTTTCCTTCCTCGGTTAGGGCTTCCATCTGACCATTTACTTGAATCTGCTCCTGAGAAACGTCTCCCTCCCCAATGAGATCTTTTTGCTCTTGATTTAACTCCAGATTCACTTCTGAGACATTAGACAGACATTCAGAAACTTCATTCCCAGACACACTGCTTTCTTGAACAGACAAACAGCTATTACCCACCAGGTTAGACTTCCCCTCTCCCCAGCCATAGCAAAACTGGTTAAACACAGAAAACTGCTCTGAGTAATACCACGTATCAACATAGTTATAAGCTGGATTTTCAAGAGGATACAGTTTCTGCTGTTCTTTTCTTGCTTCTTTGACTTGGAGCTGAAGTCTGGCAGTTTCTTGTTGCATCTTGTGAGTCTCCTGTTCCAGGTCTTGTTGCCTCTCTTGAGCTTTCTCCTCGGCGGCCAGTAATTCCAGACACCCCTTACGAGCTTTTTCTTCTCTCTCATCAGCCTCCTCCTTTCTTTCAGCAGCTTCTTCCTCCAGCTGGGCCAAGGCTTGCTTCTCTTCCATTTGAATTTCTGCCAGTTTTTGCTCATATTCAAACTGCAGGCCGTCCATCAGGGCTTGCAGTTTCATTGCGTTTGCAGATGCTTTCTGGCTCATGGTCACTGATCTTTAACCAACCAAACTCTCAATCCCAATTTTCAAATTTGGATAGCGTGGGGTTCTGACTCAAAGCCTAATTGACCTGGTTCTGCGGATCCTTGCACGACTACACCACTGTGATGGTGCTGCCCGTGGGAGCCAGCTGAGGTCACTCAATCAGGGTGAATTGCAAACAAAATGGAGCAAACAAACCCCAAACGCTGGTGGTTATTCCAATACTTACATTTACCAAGCCAGCACAAAACAGCCTCTATAGTACCTCACTGGTCACTTAGAAGTCCAAACCATGCAGTTCCCTTAAAGTGCCCAGCTTCAGGCCTCCGTCCAGACACACTTGTCAAACATATGATGATGATTCCTGAAAATCTTCCTTCATCATATAAAAGAAAAGGTTCTTCCAATCCCAAAGGATCAGCCACATACCCAGGTCCAATTACAACTTAGATCTTATCCAAAATACACGCTTATAATGAATTCTTATTAACTAAGCTAAAATTTATTAGAAAAGAAAAGAGAGTGTTGGTTAAAAGATCCATATACATACAGACTTGAATTCAATTCTTGAGATTTAGATACATAGTAGAGGTGAGCTTGTAGTTGCCAAAAGTCCTTTTAGAAATAGTCCATAGGTTATAGTCCAATGTCCAGATTCAGGGTGATTCCAGTCAATGACTGGGGATCTCAATCCTCATGGCTTAAGGTTTCCCACTCTTGAAAACCAAAGCAGATCTGAGATGAAGAAGGATCGTGTCCCAGGCTTCTTATACATTTCCAGCAGCCTTTCGGCCTGAAAAAACAATAGGCTTAACTCCTTCTCCCAAACATCCTGGCAATTAGCACAGAATAATTTATCCATTAAACAGTTCAAATCAGGTTACCACAACCTTCAAAGAGACATATAGACAATAATACTAATTCACTCAAGTAGGATCTTAAATGCTAATATTCTCTTTTTTGATCTTTGAACTAAAACTATAGCAATAGACAAAACCTGTTTGCTGACATCCCAAGACCTGAGCAAACATCTATCCTTCTACCTCCAACAATGCAGACTTGCATTTCAAAGCTCTATTCATTTACATATCTTGCTAATCAGTCCTTAAGCTTCACCCATGGGTCAGGTCAGTTGGTGAGGTGAGTTAATTAACTCTTTCTGGCCCTGTCCCCTTTCAGTGGGATATTATATTATACTCATAATATCACAGGTGGCGAGCTGGTTTCCCTCCCCAGCTCCGGGAGGGGAGTGGGGAGCGGCAGTTCGAGCAGGGGCTGGGCTCTGGGTTCCCTCCCCACCTCTGGGAGGGGCCTGGGGAATGGCGGTTCCAGAGGGAGCAGGGCACCGGCTTCCCTTTTCAGTTCTGGGAGGGGCCTGGGCAGTGGCGGTTCGAGCAGGGGTGGGGCGCTGGCTTCTCTCCCCACCTCTGGGAGGAGCCTGGGGTGTGGTGGCTCCAGAGGGGGCTGGGCGCTGTGTTCCCTCCCCAGCTCTGCCAGGGGACTGGGGAGCGGCCATTCCAGTGAGGGCGGGGCTCTGAGTTCCCTCCCCAGCTCTACTAAGGGACTGGGGTGTAGCCGTTTCAGCAAGGGAGGGGCGCTGGGTTCCCGCACCATCTTTGCCAGGGGACTGAAGAGCAGCCACTCCTCCTGGGGTGGGGCACTACATTCCCTCCCCAGCTCTAGGAGAGAACTGGGGAGCGGCCGTTAATGCAGGGGTAGGGCACTGGATTCCCTCCCCAGATCTGCCAATGGACTGGGGAGTGCCCGTGTCATAAACAGATAAGTAAGAGTTAATAGAACAAAAGAGCTTCATATCTCTTTGCCTGGAAAGGGTTAACAAGAACAGTGAGCCTGGCTGTCACCTGACCAGAGGACCGATCAGAGGACAGGATACTTTCAAATCTTGAGGGAGGGAAGTTTGTGTGTGAGTTGTTAGTGTTTGGTTCTATTTCACTCTGGGGGCTCAGAGCGATCAGACGTGCAACCAGGTTTCTCTCCAATCTCTCCGATACAGGCTCTTATAAGTTCAGACTAGTGAGTACTAGGTAGATAAGGCGAGTTAGGCTTATGATTGTTTTCTTTATTTGCAAATGTGTATTTGGCTGGAAGGAGTTCAAATTTGTATTTTGCTGAAAGGATTTTAATTTGTACTTGAATACTTAGGCTCGGAGGGTATTCCCAGTGTCTACAGCTGAAAGACCCTGTAATATATTCCATCTTAAATTTACAAAGATAATTTTTACTGTTTTTCTTTCTTTAATTAAAAGTTTCTTGTTTAAGAACCTGATTGTTTTTTTATTCTGGTGAGACCTCAGGGGACTAGGTCTGGATCCACCAGGTAATTGGGGAGGAGAAAGGAGGGAAGGGGGAGAGAGAGATTAATTTCCCTGTGTTAGGATTACATTCTCTCTCAGGAAGAGTCTGGGAGAGGGAGAGAGGAGGAGGGGGGAAGGTGGATTTTCCTCTCTGTTTTGTGATTCAAGGAGTTTAAATCACAGTGATCTTCCAGGGTAACCCAGGAAGGGGAAGCCTGGGAGAGGCAACGGTGAGGGAAAGGGTTTACTTTCCTTGTGTTAAGATCCAGAGGGTCTGGGTCTTGGGGGTCCCCAGGCGAGGTTTTGTGGGGACCAGAGTGTACCAGGCACTGGAATTCCTGGTTGGTGGCAGCGCTACAGGTTCTACGCTGGTAATTGAGCTTAGAGGAATTCATGCTGGTACCCCATCTTTTGGACGCTAAGGTTCAGAGTGGGGAGTTACACCATGACAGCCCGTTCCAGTGGTGGAGGGGCACGGGGTTCCCCTCCCATCTCTTCCAGCGGGGGCGAGACGCAACTTTCCCTCCCCAACTCTGCAAGGAGCCTAGGAAGCTTCCGCTCCAGCAGGGATGGGCCACTGGATTCCCTCCCCAGCTCTGACAGAGGACTGGGGAGCGGCCGGTCCAGTAGCGGTGGGGCGCTGCCTTCCCTCCCCAGCTCTGCAACGGGACTGGAGACCGTTCGTTCCAGCGGGGGGGGTGCTGGGTTCCCTCCCCAGCTCTGCCAGGGGACTGGCGAGCGGCCGGTCCAGGAGGGTCGGGGCGCTGCCTTCCCTCCGCAGCTCTGTGAGGGGACTGGGGAGCGGCCGTTCCGGCGGGGGCAGGGCACTGGGTTCCATCCCTGGATCTGCAAGGGGACTTGGGAGCAGCCTCTCCTGCGGGAGCCGGGCGCTGGACTCTTTCCGGCTCTACAAGGGGACTGGGTAGCGGCCGTTCCAGCAGGGGTGGGGCACTAGGTTCCCTCCCCAGCCCTGCAAGGGGATGAGGGAGCGGCTGTTCCTTTAGTGGCGGGGAGCTGCCTTCACTGCCCAGCTCCGCGATGCGACTGGGGAGCCGTCGTTCCTGCGGGGGTGGGGTGCTGGGTTTCCTCCCCGGTTCTGCGAGGGGAGCGGCTGTTCCAGCGGGGGTCGGGGCGATGCCTTCTGTTGCCGACACAGAGGGTGCCCGGGGCAAGCAACAGTGGTTCATTGCCCAGAGTGCGAAGTGCCAATGAATACACACCAGGGTGCAGAAGCGAGCAAAGTTTATTGGGATCTCAAAGCGGTGCAAGGAGATGAACAACTCAAATCATGCACCACTACACAAGCAGCTTGACCCTTTTTATAAGTATTTTTTCTCTTTCTTCTTTCTCCTCCCACCCTCCTCCTCCTCCTTCCTCCCCCGTAGCAGTTATGTAAGCACAGGTGCATTAAGTAATCTTGGCCGCAGCAGCTCGTTAGTAAGTTTTCCTTCTGCAAGTTACCTTGTCCATCTGCTAAAGGTGCACAGGCCTTATCACCACTGCTTTAGATCGGTTTTAGCTGTGCTGCAACTGATAACTTACTGTTACACATTTCATTTCACAGCTGCTAGCTTTCTAGATCAAGTAGAGTTCAACATGGAGGAGCTTTGGTTCACTGAGGCCTAGATTTATGCCTAGTGACACCAACACCCCAATGCTACTGACTGTGAACAGCCCCCCCTATGGTCTGCCCAGTCCCTCCCCCCGGCTGTGTCCCCCCCAGCTGCCGCCCTGCCTCCCCCCCATGCTGCTGCCTCTGAGCAGCCCCCTCTACGGTCTGCGCAATCCTACCCTCGGCTGTGTCCTCCCCCAGCTCCCACCCCGTCTCCACCGTGCTACTGCCTCTGAGCAGCCCCCGCTACGATCTGCCAAGTCCTCTTCCTGGCCGTGTCCCCTCCCCCCGAGCACCCACCCTGCCTCCCCCCCATACTACTGCCTGTGAGCAGCCCCCCCTAGTCTGTCCAGTCCCTCCCCCTGGCTGTGTCCCCTCCCCCCCAGCTCCCATCCTGCCCCCTCCATGCTACTGCCTCTGAGCAGCCCCCCCTACGGTCTTCCCAATCCCCCCCTGGTTGTGTCCCATCCCCCAGCTCCCACCGTGCCTCCCCCCCATGCTACTGCCTCTGAGCAGCCCCCCCTAACATTCTGCCCATTCCCTCCCCCTGGCTGTGTCCCCTCCCCCCCAGCTCCCACCCCTGTCACATCCCCCCCACACTTTCTCCCTGCAGCTTGCCCCATTCCCTGCTGAGTCCCAGCTTCACCCCCTGACATCCCTCCAACCCCACCTCCCCCCATCACAGCCCTTGCCCCCCTAGTGCCCCGGCCCCTGCTCCCCGTGGTGGGCTTGAGAGGCCCCCACTCCCCGACCGCTCCACTCCCCAGAAGCGGAAGCTGCTGGCGTTGAGGAAGGTGGGGCCTGGGGTGGCCCAGCTGCTTGGGCAGCTCCTGGTAAAAGAGAGAAGAGCGGGCAAGGCTGAGGACCCTCCCTTGTCCCGGGGGGGGCAGGGGTCCCACAATTTGGCTCAGTGTCACCCTCCCACATACAGAGGAGACGTCAGCTCCCAGCAGGCCGTGCTCCATTTCCAGCCCCACTGAGATGAGACCACAATCCCCCAGTGCCCCCCGCCCTGTCACTGCCATCAGCAGTCAAGGGGGAATCGCCCCCCTTCTCCCCTGCGAGGGCTGCAAGACTCCCTGCCCCCTCCAACACCAGCCTCCCTGACATGTATCCCGGGGTGGGGTCGGATAAGGGTGGATTTATTTTTTCCATTGCCCAGATCTAGCCCTCAGCCCAGGTCTGCCCATACGGGATCCAGGGTCTGGAGCAGTTGGCTGCTTACTGAGGGCTACAAGGAGCCACCAGGAGAAGGGAGTAGATTTCCCACAGTTTTGCATCCACGCACACTGGTACCTGTCTCACACATGGGGAAACTGAGGCACCAGGGAGGGTGATATGGCCTGTGCCAGCTCCAACTGGGACTCTGTGGGAGAGCCAGGAATAGAACCCAGGAGTCCTGGCTCCATGGGCAGCTTGGGACTCCTCCATTTTGGGGGGCTGGGAGGTCCCGGACTGCGGCCCTGCCCCAAGGCCCGCTCCCACTCAGCCTCCTCCTGCCGAAGCCCCCCCACACTCCCCCTTCAGCCCTGCCCACACTTCACCCTCAGGCCCCCTTTGTTCCACTCCCCTGACCCCCTCCGCCTGCCTCTCACGTCTCTTCCCCCAAGGCCCTGCCACTTGTGCCCCTTCGCCCCCTACACCAAGGCCCCCACCTGCCTGCCTGACGTTTGCACCCCTGCCCCTCTCCCCGTGGCTCCATGTGGGCAGATGGGAAGTTGGGACAGGGCAGAGTGAGGATGGGGCCTTAGGGGGGAGAGGACGAGTGGGATCAGGGCCTCTGAGTGGAGCATGGACCAGGTGCCTCCCCAGGCCCCTTCTAGTCACAGCCCATGCCTGGCTCCCAGCATCCACTCCTCTAACCACTAGACTGCACTGCCCTCCCAGAGTGGGGATAAGAACCAGGAGTCCTGCTTCCCAGCCGGGCTGTGGGTGGAGCAGGATGTACTGGCCATGGGCTCAGCTGGGTATCACTTACCATCAGTTTGGATGATATCCCAGTCCTGACCTCCAGACTCACATCTCTGACGGTGCCCCTCACTCCCGACCCGCAGCTCCCTGGTTTCTCCCCAGCTCTAGCAGTGCCCCTCATGCCTGACCCACAGCCTCTGCTATTCCATTACTGAGCTCTAGACTCACAGATCTGCTGGTGTCGCTCACTCCCAACCCGCAGCCTCCTGGACTACCCGCATAGCTCCCCAGTCACTGCGCTGCCGGAGCCCCTCACTCTCGACCCGCAGCCCCTTACTTCCGACCCGCAGCCCCTGCTATCCCAGTCCTGACCTACTGACTCTCAGTTCTGCTGGTGGCCCTCAATCCAGATCCGCAGCCCCCTGGGCTTCCCCCAGGTCTACCGGTGCCCCTCAATCCAGATCCGCAGCCCCCTGGGCTTCCCTCAGGTCTACCGGTGCCTCTCACTCCTGACCCGCAGCCCCTGGGCTCCCTGCAGCTCTGATGGTGCCCCTCACTCCCGACCCACAGCCCCTGCTGTTCCAGTCCTGACATCAGGACTCATAGATCTGCTGATGCACCTCACTCCCGACCTGCAGCCCACTGGACTCCCCGCTGAGCTCCTAAGTCACTGCACTGCCGGAGCCCCTCACTCTCAACCCCGCAGCCCCTCCTATCCCAGTCCTGACCTCCAGACTCACAGCTCTGCTGGTGCCCCTCACTCCCGACCTGCAGCCCCTGCTAACCCAGTCCTGACATCCAGACTCACAACTCTGCTAGTACCCCTCACTTCCAACCCGCAGCCCTCTGGGTTCCCCCCAGCTCTAGTGCTTACCCTCACTCCCGACCCGCAGCCCCTGCTAACCCTGTCCTGACATCCAGACTCACAACTCTGCTGATGCCCCTCACTACCGACCCACAGCCCCCTGGGCTTCCCCCAGCTCTATCGGTGCCCCTCACTCCCGACCCACAGCCCCCTGGGCTCCCGGCTGTGCTCCCCAATCACTGCGCTGATGGTGCCCCTCACTCCCGACTCGCAGCCTCTGCTATCCCCGTCCTGAGCTCGAGACTCACAGATCTGCTGGTGCCGCTCACTTCCGACCCTCAGCCCCTGCTATCCTAGTCCTGAACTCCAGACTCATAGCTCTGTTGATGCCCCTCACTCCCTACCCACAGCACACAGGGAGTCCTACAGCTCTACCGATGCCCATCACTCCCGACCTGCAATCCCCTGGGCTCCCCTCAGCTCTACAGGTTCCCCTCACACCCGACCCGCAGACTGCTGTGCTCCCCGCTGAGCTCCCCAGTAACTGTGCTGCCGTTGCCCCTCATTTCTGACCACTGCCCTCTGGGCTTCCCCCAGCTCTACCAGTGCCCCTCACTCCCGACCCGCAGCCCCTACTATCGCAGTCCTGAACTCCACAATCACAGTTCTGCTGGTGCCCCTCACTCCCAACCCGCATCCCCCTGGGCTCCTTCCAGCTCTGATGGTGCCTCTCACTGCAGCCCCGCAGCCCCCTGAGCTCCCCACTGAGCTTCCCAGTCACTGCGCTGATGGTGCCCCTAACTCCTGACTCGCAGCCCCTCCTGTCCCAATCGTGACATCCAGACTCACAGCTCTGCTGGTGCCCCTCACTCCTGACCTGCAGCCACTGCAATGTCAGTCCTGTCCTCCAGATTCACAGCTCTGATGGTGCCCCTCACTCCTGACCCGCAGCCCCCTGGACTTCCTCCAGCTCTAGCGGTGCCCCTCACTCCCGAACTGCAGCCCCCTGAGCTCCCTCCAGCTCTGACAGTGCCCCTCACTCCCGACCCACAGCCTCCTAGGCTCCCCGCTGAGCTCTCCGGTCCCTGCGCTGCCGGTGCCCCTCACTCCCGACCCGCAACCCCCTGGGCTTCCTCCAGCTCTACTGGTGCCCCTCACTCCCAAACCCCAGTCCCTTGGGCTTGCCCCAGCTCTGACGGTGCCCCTCACTCCCGACCCGCAGCCCCCTAGGCTCCCTCCAGCTCTATCGGTTCCTCTCACTCCTGAACCACAGCCTCCTGGGCTCCCCGCTGAGCTCCCGTGTCACTGTGCTGCCGATGCCCCTCATTCCTGACCCGCAGCCCCTCCTGTCCCAGTCCTGTACTCCAGACTCACAGCTCTGCTGCTGCCCATCACTCCCGACCTGCAGCCCCCTGGGATTCCCCCAGCTCTGCTGGTGCCCATCACTCCCAACCCGCCGTCCCTGGGCTCCCTCCAGCTCTACCGGTGCCCCTCACTCCCAAGCCACAGCACCCTGAGCTCTCCGCTGAGCTCCCCAGTCACTGCACTGCCTGTGCCCCTACTCCCGACCCACAGCCCCTGCTATCCCAGTCCTGACCTCCAGACCCTCAGCTCTGCTGGTGCCCCTCACTCCCGACCCATAGTCCCCTGGGCTCCCTCCAGGTCTGCTGGTGACCCTCACTCCCGACCTGCAGCCCCCTGGGCTCCCCGCTAGGCTCCCCAGTCACTGCGCTACCGGTACCCCTCACTTCTGACCTGCAGCCCCTACTATCCCAGTCCTGACCTCCAGACTCAAAGGTCTGCTGATGCCCATCACTCCCGACCCGCAGCCCCCTGGGATTCCCCCTGCTCTACTGGTGCCCCTTGTGATGGAGTATGAACTGTCTGTGGGGGGGATGGGAGAGCAGGAGGTGACTTTAGGTGAGGGACAGGACCTGAGCCTGTAACCTGAGCGATGCAGGGGCGACGGGAGTTCAACACCTTAGCCCGAGAAGGTGGACAGAGGCAGAGAGCTGACTAGAGAGGGTTTGGGCAGTTTCAGTTTTACAGCTGGGTGGTTGGAATTCAGGGAATCCCAAGCTGGGGACAAAACACTCTGAACCCCGAGAAGGACCAGATTGAGGGGTCCTGGTCGTGCCTACAAGCTCTGCTGTCACCTGCATTCCTGTTGTCCAACAAACCTTCTGTGTTACTGGCTGGTTGAGAGTCACTGTGAGTCCCAGGAAGAGGGGTGCAGGATCGGACTCCCCCACACTCTGTGACAACTGGTGGCAGTAGCGGGATCTACTGCACCCTGTGGACGACGCTTCCTGCAGTAAGTGACTGGGGAGCAGTAAAACTAAGGGACGATTGTAGGGATGATTAATCCCTGGGAGTGTGTGACTAGAGAGAAGGACTTTCGCAGTAACAGGGTCCCCGGGGGCATTGCAGTGAGCGGTCCCAGGGGTGGAGGAGTCTGCGGATCAACCCTGGCAGATGGGTGGTGACATCAAGAAGGGCTGGTGCACTAGGGGTCCCCCTGGAAACCGTGGGAAGCAGTGAGCACCCCGGCCTGGGAGTGGCCAGCAGGAAGATGTATGCCAGGCGGCTTAAGTGCGACCTGGTTGGGCTGTGCAAGCAGAGGGGGCTGCGCAGAGGGAGGCTCACAGAAGACCAGCTGATTGCCCAGCTGGAGGAGGGAGATCACTTGACTGAACTGATCACTGTCTCTGAGGGAAGCAGCCTGATAGATGCAGCGCAGACATCAGTGTCTGTCACCACTGGGAGTGGTCAGCCGGCGGCTGAGGGCTTCCCGAAACCCCCCCTTCCTATGCCTAGGGGAAGGGTCAGGAGGAGCCCAGCGAATACCAAGGGCACCGTGACACACCCAGCCAGCAGAGGATCCTCCCGGCAAAGCTCACCCACCAGCAAGGGATCGTCCCAGCGACGCTCGGCATCCGTGGAGCAGAAGCGGCTGGAATACGAGAGAGAGCTAAAACTGAGAGAGCTGGAGGATCGTGAGCGACAGAGAGAACATGAAGAGAGACAAAGACAGCGAGAACAGGAGGAAAAAGTGAGAAAGAGCGAATATGAAGAATAACAGCGTCAGTATGAGCTAGAACTGGCTCGGCTGAGGAGCAGCGGGGCCCCCAACTGCAAGGAGTGAGGGGGGCCCAGGACTGTGCGGAGCTTTGGTAGGTGCATTCTGGCTCAGCGTAAGGAGGGGGAGAACATGGATGACTTCCTGGTTGCTTTTGAGTCGGCCTTCGAGCTGCACCAGGTAGATCCTGCGGACAGGCTCCAAGTTCTCACTCCCTTACAGGACCCCAAGGCCATGGCATTGTACCGCCAATTGGGAGATGCTGAGAAAGGGAACTATGAACTATTCAAACGGGCCCTGCTGTGCGAGTTCGGGCTGACTCCTGAGATGTACCGAGAGAGTTTCCGGGGTCAGTATAAAACCCCTGAGGTCTCATATCTGCTACTAGCCATCCACATGGAGGGATACACCAGCAAGTGGGCCAGTGGGGCCCAGATGAAGGGGGACCTGGTTAAACTGCTAGGACTGGAGCAACTGTATGAGCAGTACTCATCCGACCTGAGGCTGTGGTTGAGGGACCAAAAATCAGAGGACCCTCGACATATAGGGCGGCTGGCCGATGAGTTTGTGAAGATCCGGTCGGGAGGTGGCAGGGAGGAATCCCAAAGGAACAGGCCCACAGCAATGCAGAGAGAGTCTCATCCTGGGACCTCCCAAAGAGGTAATAGGGAGAATCCCATCCCAAGGAGAACACCCAGGGACACGGCTCAGAAAGGCTGCGGCCTCAGAACAAGCCAGCTAGAGAGAGAGCATGTCTCCATCCCTGTCTCAGCTGCTGAGTTCCAGGCTGAGTTGCAGAAAAATCCCTCATTCTGGTGGTAGATTTTGCCACTCGCTACCTCGAGGCGGTGGCCTTGTCCTCTATCGAAGCAGACACTGTGGCAGATGCGCTGCTGACCATTTTCAGCCAGGTGGGGTTCCCCAAGGAAGTCTTAAAGGACCAGGGGTCCAACTTCATGTCAACCCTGCTCCGGTGTTTGTGGGAGAAATGTTGGATCCGGCACAGCCAGGCCTCAGCGTATCACCCCCAGCCCAATGGGTTGGTGGAAAGATTCAACGAGACGCTGAAGATGATGCTAAAAACATTTATGAACCAGCATCCGCAGGACTGGGACAAGTACTTACCTCACCTGCTGTTTGCGTATAGGGAGGTACCCCAGGAATCTACTGGGTTTTCGCCTTTCGAACTGTTATAAGGGTCGGGGCGATGCCTTCTGTTGCCGACACAGAGGGTGCCCGAGGCAAGCAACAGTGGTTCGTTGCCCAGAGTGTGAAGTGCCAATGAACACACACCAGGGTGGAGAAGCAAGCAAAGTTTATTGGGAACTCAAAGTGGTGCAAGGAGACGAACGTCTCAAATCATGCACCACTACACAAGCAGCTTTTCCCCTTTTATAAGTTTTTTTTTCTCTTTCTTCCCCCACCCTCCTCCTCCTCCTTCCTCCCCGTACCAATTAGGTAAGCGCAGGTGCATTATGTAATCTTGGCCACGGCAGCTCGTTAGTAAGTTTTCCTTCTGCAAGTTACCTTGTCCTTCTGCTAAAGGTGCACAGGCCTTATCACTACTGCTTTAGACCGGTTTTAGCTGTGCTGCAACTGATAACTTACTGTTACACATTTAATTTCACGGCTGCTAGATTTCTAGATCAAGTAGAGTTCTACATGGAGGAGCTTTGGTTCACTAAGGCTTAGATTTATGCCTAGTGATAGCAACACTGGGGAGTGGCCGTTCCTGCGGTGCAGGGCGCTGCCTTCCTTCCCCAGCTCTGCGAGGGGACCGGGAAGCGGCCGTTCCTGCGGGGGCGAGGCTTTGGGTTCCTTCCTCAGCTCTGCCAGGAGACTGAGAAGCGGCTGTCCCTGCGGAGGCGGGGCGCTGGGTTCCCCTCCCCAGCTCTGTGAGGGGACTTGGATGTTGTCTTTTCAGTGGGGGCGGGGCGCTGGGTTCCCCTCCCCAGCTCTGTGAGGGGACTTGGATGTTGTCTTTCCAGTGGGGGCGGGGCGCTGGGTTCCCTTCCCAGCTCTGCCAGGGGACTGGTGAGTGGCCGTTCCAGCGAGGGAGGGGCGCTGCCTTTCCTCCGCAGATCTGCAAGGCCACTGGGGAGCGGATGTTCATGCGGGGGTGGGGCGCTTTCTTCCCTCCCCAGCTCTGCCAGGGGACTGGGGAGCGTCCTTTCCTAAGGGGACGTGGTGCTGTGTTCCCTCCTCAGCCCTGCGAGGGTACTAGGTAGCGGCCGTTCCTGCGGGGGTGAGGCGCTGCCTTCCCTCCTTAGCTGTGTCAGGGGACTCGGGAGTGGCCGTTCCAGCGGGGGTGGGGTGGTGTGTTCCCTCACCAGCTCCGGGAGGGGACAGGGGAGTGGCCGATCGAGAGGGGGAGGGGCGCTGGGTTCCCGACCCAACTCTGGGAGGATACAGGGGAGGGGCAGTTCCAGCGGGGGCAGGGCGCAGACTTCTGTTCCCAGCTCTGGGAAGGGCCTGGGGAGTGGTGGTTCCAGCGGGGGGTGGGGGGACGGGGACGCTGGCTTCCCTCCTGTCATAAACAGATGGTTAAGGGTTAATGTCTCTTTTACCTGTAAAGGGTTAAGAAGCTCAGTGAACCTGGCTGACACCTGACCAGAGGACCAATCTGGGGACAAGATACTTTCAAATCTTGGTGGAGGGAAGTCTTTGTTGTGCTGTTTGTTTTGTTCTTTGTTCGCTGTTGGGGCTAAGAGGGACCAGACGTGCAACCAGGTTTTCTCCAATCTTTCTGAATCAGTCTTTCATGTTTCAAAGTGGTAATTATAGCCAGGAAACATGGATCAATCTTATGATTGTTTTCTTTACTTGTAAATGTGTCTTTTGCTGGAAGGATTTTTACCTCTGTTTGCTGTAACTTTGAATCTCAGGCTAAGCGGGTGGGGAGATCCCTCTAGGCTATATAAATCTGAATACCTTGTAAAACATTTTCCATCCTGATTTTACAGAGATAATTTTTACCTTTTCTTTCTTTAATTAAAAGCTTTCTATTTTAAGAACCTGACTGATTTTTTTCCTTGTTTTAAGACCCAAGGGGATTGGGTCTGAACGCACCAGAAATTGGTGGGGGGTAAAGGACGGGGGGGAGGTTAATTCCTCTTTGTTTTAAGATCCAAGGAGTTTGGATCAGTGTAGCCTCTCAGGATAACCCAGGGAGGGGAAAGTCTGGGGGGAAAAAGAGGGGAGGGAAGGCTAGTTTCTCCTTGTGTTCAGATCCAAGGGGTTTGGGTCTTGGATTCCCCAGGGAAGGTTTTGGGGGAACAGGAAGTGTGCCAAACACCATATTTTTGGTTGGTGGCAGCGTACCAAATTTAAGCTGGTAATAAAGATTAAAAGTGATCATGCAGGTCCCCACTTCTTGGACGCTAAAGTTCAAAGTGGGGAAAGAACATTGATACCCCCCCAGAATGGACCCTGCCTGGGTGGACTCGCTGTGGGAAGCGCACGGAGGGTCAGAGGATGCTGAATGCTCCAAGGAGAGACCCAGGAGGTGAAGACGTGTGAGCTTCTTGCCCTAAAAATTTCTGCTCCAAGGGAGAGGAGGCTCCTCAAAGTCCTGACTGGTTTTGTGGGGAGCAGTTCCAGAGCATCGCCCATGGTCTCCATGACAACTGGTGGCAGAGGTGGGATGTACTGCACCCCGTGAATGGCTCTGCTTGCAGTAAATGACTGGGGAGCAGTAAAACAAAGGAGGGATAATGAGAACCAGGCGTGCTGAAGGCTCAGAGAGGGACGGTTTCAGGAAGCAGTTAACCTCTGGGAGTGTGTGACCAGCGAGAAGGACTGTTGGAGTAACAGGGTCCCCCTGAGGATTGCAGCCAGCAGTCTCAGGGGCGGAGGAGCTTGCCGCTCTGCCCTGGGAGAGAGGATTTTTGCAGTAGCAGGGTTCCCCTGGGGATGGCAGGAGCAGTCCCAGGGGCGGAGGAGTCTGCAGCGCGACCCTGGCAAAGAGGTGCTGACCACGAGAAGGGCTGGCACACCAGGGATTCTTCCTGGAAACCATGGGGGAGCCAAGAGCACACAGGCCTGTGAGTCCAGAGCCACTTGGGAACGGTGAAGTGATGGCCTATCACCATCTCCTTGAGAAGGACATTGTGATCCTGAACACAAAGAGGGTTACGCACGGGGAAGTTCACCAAGGCACAGTTAATCGTGAGTGGGAAGAGAAGGACACGTCTGAGGAGCAGATTCCTGACCCAGATGGGGCTACAAAAGGATCTGGGAGCAGCTGGAGCAGCAGCCAGACATCCCCGAGAGTCTGGTCCCCAACCAGACGATGGTTTTCACGATCGGGTTCCCCATCAGGGGATCGAAGACATATGGGATGGGAGCAGAGCCTGAGAGAGGATCGTGAGAGCAAGAGCCTGAGGAAAAGCTGCAGGAGAAGCAGCAGCAGCATGGACTGGGGATGGTGGAGCAGAGAGACATAGGGGGCTGCCCAAGGGTCAGTGGGGAAACATGCATGGGGTGGAGAGACCCTGGGACAGAGAGAACTGTGGTGGTGCAGCCGCAGATGATGAGGGGCTGTGGGACCTGGGTGAAGGTCCCAGGAGGGAGAGATGCTCCCCACCCCCCCTGCACACCGGAGAGGGGGCTCACGCTGGCTCTGAGGCAGTGACTAAATCAAGGAGCTTGCTGCCTGCCCCCACTCGAACCGCCACTCCCCAGGCCTCTCCCACAGCTGGGGAGGGAAGCCAGCGCCCTGCCTCCGCTTGAGCGGCCCCACCCCAAGCCCCTCTCAGAGCTGGGGAGGGAAGCCAGCGCCCCGCCCTTACTGGAACTGCCACTCCGCAGGCCCCTCCCAGGGCTGGGGAGGGAAGGCAACGCCCCTCCCCCGCTCGAACCGCCACTCCCTGCTCCCTTCCCAGAGCTGGGGAGGGAAGCCCCGCGCCGGCACGAACGGTCACTCCCCAGTCCCCTGGCGGAGCTGGGGAGGGAACCCAGTGCCCTGCCCGCACAGTAACGGCTGCTCCCCACTCCCGTCGCAGAGCTAGGAAGGAACCTAGTGCCCCACGCGCCCAGGAACGGCCACTCTCCAGTCCCCTCGCAGAGCCGGGGAGACAACCAAGTGCCCTGCCCCTGCTCGAACTGCTGCTGCCCAGTCCTCTGACAGAGCTGGGGAGGGAAGGCAGCGCCCCACCCCCTTTGGAACAGCCTCTCCAAAGTCTCCTGGCAGAGGTGGAGAGTAAAGCAGCGGCCCGTCCCCGCTGGAATGGTATCTCCACTGTCCCCTCGCAGAGAAAGGCAGCGCCCCGCCCCCGCAGGAACGGCCGCTCCTCAGTTCCCTGGCATAGCTGGGGAGGGAACCCAGTGCCCCGCTCCCGCAGGAACGACTGTTCCCCACTCCCCCTGCAGAGCTGGGAGGGCCCCCAGCGCCCTGCCCACCCAGGAACGTCCGCTCCCCAGTCCCCTAGCAGAGCCGGGGAGGGAACCCAGTGCCCCACCCCTGCAGGAACGGCCGCTTCACATTCCCCTTGCAGACCTGGAGAGGGAAGGCAGCGCCCCTCCCCCACAGGTTTGCACACAGGCCATGGCCATGGCCGGGAGCGCAGCGCAGAAGCTGCTCCAGCCCTGCAGCCTGCGGGGCAGTGCAGTGGGGCTGGGGGCAGCAGGGAGCAGGCAGGGCCCAGGTGGGTGGGGAGTGGAGACACAAGTGGGGCGGACACGCTCCTGCCAGGAGCTGCCTGATTCACCCCCTGCCCGGGAGCTGCAGGAGGGGCCCAGGTCACGGCTCGGCTGCAGAGCTCGGAGCCCAGGCTGGGCCCAGGAATGAGGGGATGGGGGAGTTGGGGGTGTAGCGGAGGTTGGAGCCGAGAATTAGTTGGAGATGGGGCTGTGCCACTTCCGCTTGGCGGCAGTGGGCGCCCTCTGGCTTTTTTTTTTGCTCCGCCCCCCACATCCCAATATTTCATCTTGACATCTGGTCACCCTAGCCTGATATGAAGAAGGATGTCTGGAGCAAGGGGCCAGGGACTGGCCTTTGCTAGAGAAACCACTGTCAAGTTTTAGCCAATTAGGACACGTCAGCAAATAAGAACCACCTCAGGTATCAGTAACTGCTACAGGTTGCAAATTCCTACGTGCAGCAGTTTCTGGCACTACACCTGCACAGCTCTGCTCCCTGGCTCTTCTCGGGCTCCTGCTCTCTCCTTAGCTCTGTCCCACTCTCGCCCAGGCAGTTCCAGCTCACATGGAGGATGGGACCCCCTGGCCTGGTGACTCTCTCATTACACTGCCTGGCCTGTCAGTGCGGCTAACTTGGAGCTTTGGCCTCTCCCCATTGTCAGTCTCAGGGTCCTGATTTACCATTGATCCTTCCCCCTTCTATTGGTGCTGGGAACTAGCCAACCAATCCGCTGCCCCTCAAACACACACACTAAGTTTTAGTAAAGGGCCAAGAGCCCCCTTACACAAGCCAGCCCCATGAGGGTCACCGATGTGCAGAGAAGGCAGCACAAGCTGGTCCCATGGTGTAATGGGCAGCACTCAGGACTCTGAATCCTGTAATCTGAGTTCAAATCTCAGTGGGACCTTGTGTTGGCTGGTGGTCATAGGCGGCAGGTTATATACATTTGTGGTGCTCGGGCTTCAGGAATATTCAGGGCTGGGGGCCCTGTTCCAGCAATATTTGGAGTTGGGTCTCGGGCCCTGGCACCCCTCCCCCTGCTGTGGTGTGTCCCTGCCTGACAAAAAGCAGCAGGGGCCTGTCTTCTGCCTGCTCCTGTTGCTGGAGTAGAGGGATTCTGGGTAGAACTGCTACCCCAGAGTCCTAGTGCAGGCTGCCCTGAGCCTCTCCAACACCCCCAACCCTGAGCTCCCTCTGAACCCTGATACTCTGCCCCAGTCCTGAGCCACTCCTGCATCATGAATCCCTCATCCTCAGCCCTATGCTCCCTCCCAGAGGGTGCACTCCTTCCCACCCCCAGAGCCTGCACCTCTCACCCATTCCTACAACCCTGCCGGAGCCTGCACCCAGCACCCAAACTCCATCCTAAACCCTGCACCCCTCCTGCACCCTAATCCCCAGGCCAGGATCTGAAGCCCAGACCTCCTGCCTAAATCCCCTCCCAGAGCCTTAGGCAGGTGGGGGTGGCGTTTGGGGGCAGGTTCTGGGTACCACCAAAATTTCTACAAACTTGCCACCGATGCTTATGGTAACACCCCAGAGCTTAACTTCCCTGTCTCCAGCTGTGTAAGAGTGAATCTTTCCCCTCCTGCTGGGTGTCTCACACCTCCTAGAGCCAGGTCTTTGGCTGGGGTGGCCACAATGGGTTAGGGCTCTAGAACTTGTTACCCTGATAGTTGGGATTCTTGCTGCTGCACCTGATGTTCACAAGCTTGGCCCTTTTGCTTCCTACCACACTTTTCCTCTGGCCCATATGGCGCTTGAAGAAAGGAGTGACAGGGCTGGGATTAACAGTCAGGGCTTGGCAGGAGGAAGACTCCCAGGCTGGAGCCCCACACACCTTCCCTCCTCCGGGCACCTAGAGCAGAGGCAGCCCAGCTCTGTCCGCTGGATACCTCAGCAGTGTAGGTGAGTTCATGTAAATACAGTCTGGTCCCAAAGCCTCCTCTCAACCCTGGTCATCAGTAGCTGCCAGGGGAGAGCTCATTCACACGTCGCTTACAAATCATCATTTGAAATTCTAAGGTTGGCCAACACTGCCGAAGCCAGTGCACCGACATTGTCAGCAAACACAACAGCTGAGTGAGGAAACCTAGCTTTGTCCAGACTTTCCATACCTATTTTACTTTCTCAGGTACAAGTAGTTTTCATACATTGTATCTGCTTTTAAAGTGTGTTAACGTTTCAATTTCCATTCAAATTTGCAACCAATGACAACATTGGCAGCGCTGCATGTAACAACCTGACCACTGCGGGAGGGGGTGTTGGGGAAATTCGGGGAAGGGGGTGCACAGCCCCCTGGCTGGGGGGTGTATAGGGAATGCCCAGTTTCACTGAATTGAGTCTCCTACTGCAGCACCTCAGTAGGTTACATCAGAGAGGAGCTGCAGTGTCGAGGCAGTGGGATGCCTGTGCCTTTAAGAGCCCAGCCCTGGGAAGCCCATGCTGAGAGGTGCTGCCTGTGAGAGGGGAAATAAAAAAGCCCTCTGCTCCCCCCACCCATGTTTGCAAACACTGGAGTTTCAGCCCACCGGGATAACTGTTACCCCTCTTCCCCTGCCTCTGCCAGGGTTTAACCCTCTGGTAGTGCCTCCCTCTGGGCTTAACTCCGGCTCCTTCCCCCCTCCCTGACTTTGCCTTCAGTCTCTCTCCTAACTCTGCCTCCAGCTGCTTGACCCCCTGACCAGTCAATTTCCACCCCCTGCTCAGACCCTGGCCACCCACTCCTCTGATTTGCCCCCCTTTGCCCCTTTTTAATCCCTGTAAAAAGGAGGGAGTGCTGGGTCCCATTCTCTGGAGGGAGGGCTGGGCGCCTGGCCCCTGCCAGCCCAATGCTCAAAGTGCCCCATGATCTTGTGGATGTTTGCTGAGTGCTGCAGGGTCACCCGAAGGGGGAGAGAGATGTGGTTAGGAGGTGATGCAGCCAAGGGTGCCTCACCCAACACTGAGATGCAGCTACCTCTGGGGTGAGTTACACAAGTCAGCAAATGAATATGGAACAAGAAACACATTGAAAGGAACAAGGCAGCTGCAGTAGGTGGAGAAAACCAGAAAAAGCAGTATCCCTGGATCCCAGCCCTGCCCGTCCCCCACTCTACCCCCTAATCTCCACTCCCCTCCCACATTTGAGGGGAGAACCCAGGAGTCCTGGTCCCCAGCCTTGCCCACCCCCATATTTTGATATGGCTCCATCCAACAGCTGCCCCCACAATTGCAGGGCAGTGCCACAGGGCACACTGGGGCCTGCTTGTTTGCACAGGATGGGCAATGCCAGTGCTCCAGGATGGGGAGAGATGATGCTAAGGGAGAAGCAAGCAGCAGACAGCTCCCATGACAGAGAAAGCAATGCTAGGGGGTGCTGTGCTGCAAGGACTGAAGGGAGTTGGCAGGGAATGGGAGGATCTTCCCTCACAGCAGGTGCGTCTGTCTCCCTCCCAATTCCTCCCCAGCCCTACCCCAGCCCAGGCTAATCCCGGCCCAGCTACCAGGGTTAAATTTGGCCTGGATTCCCCAGCTGCTAGGGGTGAGGCGTGGGGCTGGGAAGCATGAGCCTCTACTCCTCCTTCCCCAGACACAGTTGCATGGGCACAGACCAAAGGAGCCTGCAGCACTGCTGCCTAGAGGAAACTGAGGCACCAGCAACTGATAGACACATCATGGCTCTCCTCATCCTCATCCTCTTTTCCATGTACAACCTGGCCAGGAGAGGGAGGGGTAAACTCAGGGCAGTTGCATAGTTAACCTGTGGAACTCCTTGCAAGAGCATGTTGTGAAGGCCAAGACTAAAACAGGGTTCAAAAAAGAACTAGATAAGTTTACAGTGGATAGGTCCATCAAGGGCTATTAGCCAGGGTGGGCAGGGATGCTGCCTGTAGCCTCTGTTTGCCAGAAGCTGGGAATGGGCAATAGGGGATGGATCACTTGATGATTCCCTGCTCTGTTCATTCCCTCTGGGGCACCTGGCACTGGCCACTGTCAGCAGACAGGAGGATACTGGGCTAGATGGACTTTGCGTCTGAACCAGTCTGGCCGTTCTTATGTCTCCCTTGGAGCAGCAGTGACACCCAGTGGGCAGTCAGAGTAATGCACAGAAGGTGTTTTCCTTGGCGCAGCAGTGACACCCAGTGGGCAGTCAGAGTAATGCACAGAAGGTGTTTTCCTTGGCGCAGCAGTGACACCCAATGGCCAATCAGGGTAACACACAGAGTATGTATCCCTAGGAGCAGCAGTGGCACCTCGTGGTCATTCCAGGTAATGCACAGAAGGTGTTTCCCTTGATACAGCAGTGACACCCACTGGTCAGGTGATGTAATTCACAGCGTGTGTCTGCCTTCTAGGAGCAGTGACACGCACGGACCAGTCACAGTAAGGCACAGAGTGTGTTTCCCACCAATCTGGGTAAGGCACAGAGCATGTTTCCCATGGAGCAGCAGTGACACTCAGTGACCAGCAGGGGTGGCATCAGACTCTTCTCCTTTAGTGGGGGACTGAGGCTACATCTAAGCTACAGGATAAATTCGAATTAGCTTAAACCGATTTTATAAAACAGATATTATAAAGTCGATTGTGAGCCTCCACACTAGGCACATGAATTCGGTGGTGTGCGTCCATGGTCCGAGGCTAGCATCGATTTCTGGAGCGGTGCACTGTGGGTAGCTACTGTAAAATAATGAGTCCAATAACGTCAATTTGCGTCCACACTAATCCTAATCCGATATAGTAATATCGATTTTAGCGTTACTCCTCTCATTTTGTAGGAGTACAGAAATCGATTTAAAGAGAACTTTAAATTGATATAAAGAGCAGTGTAGTGTGGACGGGTGCAGCGTTAAATCAATTTAACGCTGTTAAAATCAGTTTAACAGCATAGTGTAGACCAGGCCTGAGATGGGCTAGACAAAAAAAATTGGGGAGCTGTGCCCCCCATCACCTGGCCTCACCCTTCACGGGGGCCAAGCCTCTGTTCCTTCTCAGTTAAAGGCCAGGCTCATCTCCTCTCCCCCCGGCTAGGGTTTACAGCAATACAAACTTTATTAAAATAAAATAGTAAACAGGGTTTACTTAAAATATTCTAAATCTGTCCAAATTTTAGTACTGAATCCAAAGTTCTCTTAAAGATCCCATCAGTAACCAAATCCTAAATGAAAAATTGAAACCAAAAACAAGGCTTAATTTAAAACCCAAACATTAAGAAAAACTTTGTTTGTAAAAATAAAAACTAACAAATGCTGTAAATTAATAATTTTAACATTTTATCAAAAAAGTCTACTACAGCAGAATGACAAAATAACATCAAATAAATAAGCATGACCACTAAAACCTCCTATAAAGGAATTGAATCCTTGAATACTGGTCAAATCGTAATAAAATATGCAGAACTATGTCAAAACTAGTGTTGCAAGTCAGCCATTTCAATCCAGCAAATGTCAATTAAAAGCTCCATTCCAACTAAAAAAACCAAAACAACCCAATAAACCAAAATGGTCACAGCCTGAAACAAACCTACACAGAAGCAAAATTAAACCTGTACCAACATTGGAACAAACGATGTAAATTTCTATTTCTAACTTCTTGTGTCTCCCAGGAGGAAGGTGTTTTGCACCCCAGTAGCCAGGCTGTCACTGCAGCTTTCCTTTCACTAAATAAGATTTTTACCAAATATAAATTGCCCTCCAATTTCTCTAAGAGAAATTGAAATTGTATCTTTGCACTAATATCCCAAGTGTGCAAGTCCATCCCCTCAGAGCAGCCCCACACCCTGAGGCCAGGGGAGAATCCCAACTGGTTTGTGCATTTGTAACCCTGGGGCCTGAAGCTGATGAGAGAAAGGGAAATGAGCCATCTTGGAGCTTTCCGATACCACCTGCGGGGAGCATAGGGATTTGACTGAGTGACATCCTGGCTAATATTCACCTTGTTCTCTGCCAGCAGGCTCCACTGGAGAGCTCGGGAGTGACTTGACCATGGCAGCACCCTATTTACATATTAAAAGACGGCATTTTGGGGCCAATGGGGTAAAATGTGAGTACTTTTGGGGTTGGGACCCACATGAGAAGGGATGTGGACAAACTGGAGAGAGTCCAGAAGAGGGCAATAAAAATGATTAGGGGACTGAGACACATGACTTACGAGAACCTACAGGCCATATCCTGTATGTTAAGCTAAGGCAAAGTTAGGATACGTATATTGTGACCTTTTACTCAGAGAGGAAAATCGACCTTTATCACGTTACTTAAAAAGATAAGTACCCATGCCTGTCCAAGACCTTTACCTAGACCAATCAACAATGGAGAATGGCATAGGGTTTTATTCAGTGTTGTACCCACAGATTTAACAGGTAGACTACAAGGTAACTTATGTGCATATGTACATGTCATCAGCAAGCACAAACATACTAGCCTATGAAGTAAATTTACCCTAATTTTTATGGGTGAGGAATGAAATTTGAGCATAGGAGGAAGGATTTCCGGCCCTTGTGCCCTATAAAAGAGGTAACCCACCTCACTAGAGCACTTTGCTCTATCATTGTGACTTAATTCCTCCACTCTCTCTCTATGTACTATCAGTAGGCTGTACTTTTTCTTAAATTTTAAGTTTCAAGGGAACTAGGCTAAGTTCGGTTTCCCTACGTTTTTAGTCTTTGTTTATTAGGTTTTGATTTTAAGTTTAACATATTCAAGTAAACCCTAAGTAACACTAGCATTTTCTAAGCACTGCATCTTTCATTTAAGAATTGAGAAACCTGAACTGCAAGGCTGGTCCTGTGTCTCTTACCACCAGGTTATCAAGGAAGGCTGTGAGTATATTAACCAAATCTTTGTTGCATATAATGCCATATGTATCTTTTGAATAGCAGTAATGCAAATGTAACTTTGTAAGTCAATTAAATTAAATAACATGTAAGCTAATCAATTAAATTTTCATCAAATTATCCAAATTAATATTATTAGTACACCCTAAATCACGGTACATGGGACAGAGAGTTGGAGTGCAGAGGGATGAAGGCACTGGTTCTAGAGGTGCTGACTCTGAGGTGGGGTTAGAATGAGACATTCAGAGTGCAGTAGAGGACTCAGGGTTAGGATAGAGAATTGGGCTGTGAATGGTCTGGAATGAGGCCAAGAAAGAGAAAACTGAGATGCAAGAGAGAAATCAAGCTAGAGCAAAAACCAGAGAAGAAATATGCGATGTGAGCTGCAAAGGGGAAAAAAAACCCTCTGCCTATCCCCTCTCACGAAAGCATCTAAGAACCAGATGAGAGACATCTCTCTCCCACTACAACAACAATTCCAGTTGACCTGGACTGAGGAAGGAAATCTTCTCCTTTGCAGCACTAGCATACCTGGACTGAGTCATGAACACCTCCCCACATCCAATCTGGTGCTCCTGGCCTGGGACACAGGAGGCGCTCCTCTCTTCTCCATTTGGGACATGACGGGATAACAGAAGTGACAGGGCTTTATGGGAAATAATTATTTGACTGATTCATGTGCAAGTCCTAGTCCTTCTTAACACAAATAAATGGTTTATCCTGCATGCTGATGCCAGTTTGGAGGGTCTGGGAGCAGCCCCGTACCAGGAAGTGGAAGGAAATGTAAATCTGTAGGCTTTTCCAGCTGAGGACTGTCTGATAGCGAAACTCGCTATCCCATCCACCAGCAACAGTTCTTGGTCTTGAAATGGGCCATCACTGAGAAATTTCGAGACTGCTTGTGTGGTGCTCACTTTCAGGTGTGGACAGAGAACAATCCACTGACTTATGTGTTAACAAGGACTAAGCAGGATGCTACAAGGCAGAGATGGGTGGCTACTTTTGCTAGCCATAACTTCGCATTCAATACCAATGAGTTAGTATAATAGGGAATGTGATTTATCAGGACCACCAATTCTTGGCTGGCGGGAGGATGTAAGCAGGTGTTTTTTAATCTTTTCCACAATCTTGTTTAAGCAGGGTCGCTATGAACTCTACCCTGCCATCTGTTGGTGATCTGTTGTAAAGGCCTTTTGAGGCTGCTGTCACTTGCATGGTTCCACCCACCCCGGATTGCATGATGGGAGTGCTTGTCCAAACGGTCATTTCAGCTGCTGTGGGATCCCCAGTCTCTTTGTTATTGGGGCAGGAGTAATGCAGTGTATTTTGCTGTTCGCTTTGGATCAAGGAGAGAGTAACTGTAGCTGGCATTTGAGGCCTGAGAGCTTCACCCTCGCCTGAAAAGTACTCATCATTAAGGGGTCTGGGTTCCCAATGCCCAAGGCTTGTTGGCGCTGGAATGGATGTTTGTTCGGCTTTTGGCAGCCGGTGTGTGCTGGTTTTGTTCCTGCCGTCCCTGGTGTGTAAAGACAGAGGTGTTTTTGAATCTGTTTGAGTTGTTGTTAGTGGTGCAGTCGTTAGCCTTAAGCTTATGCCGTTTGATATCTTTCAGGGTGTGTTTTGGTTCTGAGAGGTAAAAGACAGCTGCTGTGTGTGTGGTGTTATGGAGTGAGGTGGCAAAGGTTGATTTGCAGAGGTGGTGCATGTGCCACAAAAGTTGTGGGGGCCCACCCCCAGCTCTGGTCCCAGAGGCCAGAATTTGCATTAACCCACCTGCTGACCTCTGACTAGGAATTTCGCCCTGCTAAACTCTTCCAGCAAAACAGGCCAAAGAAAGTGTAGGCAAGCACTGTACCGCAGCCCCTGTGCTCTTTTCGGTTCCTTCCCACAGAACTTAAACTGCATACCAGTCCAGTCCCTTGCTGTTGCTTGTCTAAGAACTGCATGCATATGCTAGACCGTACCCTGTGCTGATTCCCGACTTTTGTGCTCCATACAGCCTTGCCCGTCTGTGTCTCTGTGGCGCAATGGGTTAGCGCGTTCGGCTGTTAACCGAAAGGATGGTGGTTCGAGCCCACCCGGGGACGGCAATGAGCCCGTGCTACTTCCTTGCTTCCCCGAGGCCTGCAGGGAGCCTCCAAAGTCCCCTTTTGCTGCCTCTTGGCCTCAGTGCTTTCAGCTGGTGGCCCAAAGAGCGTGCTGGATGCCATTCAGAAACCCGTCTCCCAGCAGCCGTGCCGGAGGCTCAGGCTTAATCCTCGAGGCCGAGCACAAAAACTTTCAGCCGGGAACATTTTGCTCCCTTCCCGCCTCCGCCAAAGCGGCAAGGGAGAAGGGGACGAGACACGCCTGCTCAGAGACACCTCCCTCCCACTTCCCTGTAGGCTGTGCAAAGCTGTTGGCCTGCCTCATGCCTCGTCAGGAAAGAGCAGCCATGCTGCCCAAGCCTGAGTCACGTGCGCAGCCAGGCCCGCCCCGGCTGACGGCGCGCAGAGCCACGTGAGTCAATGGCAGGTCGAGTCAGTAGCCTCGGCTCTTTCCCCTGACAGCCACACAGCACTGTCTAGCACCCCGAGAGCCTCCCTCGTGTTCTCCCGCAGCCCGCCGGGGTGGGTGGGAAAAGGGGACCAGGAAGCACTGCAGCCTCATTCTGGGACAGGAGGCCCTTGCCACACCCAGACCTCCCTCTTGCCTTCAGCCCAGGTAGCCAGGGAGCTCTCTGGCAGGCCACCAGCCTCAGCCACCTCTTGCCGCTCTGCTGGTCACCACCTCGCTGGAAGGCCCAGAGGGAAAAGAAACAAACACACACGTAGCAGAGGATGGTTTCGATCCATCGACCTCTGGGCTCAGCACGCTTCCGCTGCGCCACTCTGCTGGCTCTTCACAGCCCTGCCACCCAGCCGGCACTATCCAGATTAGGGCCTTACGCGCTCTCGTGCTGGCAGGCGGATGCGCAGGCTGCTGGCAGCTGCCCTGGTCACAGGATTTTACAGCATCTGCAGGGTAAAAGGGATCTCTTTGGGGTTTGGACCCCACTGGGAGCTGGGTAGCTGAGTGCCGGAGACGGGAGCACTTCTTAAACTGTTCTCAGTTAAGCCTTCAGCTGGTGGGGGACGTGGTTCAGCCTTGGATCCCTGTCTGCAGCAGGCAAGCGCCTCTGGCTCAATCGGCCCCCCCTCGCTGTCTTAGCAGACTAAAACCCGGAGCAAACGCACAAGCCTTGCAAAGGAAGAGGAGCCGGGATCTCGAACAAATGTCAACATTTTATTAAGATGACGTTCAAAGGAAAAAAAACGGGTACGGTACAGCGTTTAGGAGCAGAAGTTTCTGGTGATCAGGGAACAACGTACAGATTACCCGGGGGTGCGAAGTTCGCTTTAAGATCGGGTGGCATAAGGAATACATAATGTGCAATAGCCCCGACTGGGGGTAAAAGGTTAACGTACAGACACTGAGTTAGGAGGGTATGTTGTCCATGTGAGGGCTAAGTTCAGGTGTGGAGTATAAAGAGCGGATAGGACGATGAGGATGGATTGACCCGCATTTGGTGAGTTTGAACATTCAGTGTTTTTTAATCTTTTCTACAATCTTGTTTAAGCAGGGTCGCTATGAACTCTACCCTGCCATCTGTTGGTGATCTGTTGTAAAGGCCTTTTGAGGCTGCTGTCATTTGCATGGTTCCACCCACCCCGGATTGCATGATGGGAGTGCTTGTCCAAACGGTCATTTCAGCTGCTGTGGGATCCCCAGTCTCTTTGTTATTGGGGCAGGAGTAATGCAGTGTATTTTGCTGTTCACTTTGGATCAAGGAGAGAGTAACTGTAGCTGGCATTTGAGGCCTGAGAGCTTCACCCTCGCCTGAAAAGTACTCATCATTAAGGGGTCTGGGTTCCCAATGCCCAAGGCTTGTGGGAGGCTGGAATGGATGTTTGTTTGGTTTTTGGCAGCCGGTGTGTGGTGGTTTCGTTCCTGCCGTCCCTGGTGTGTAAAGACAGAGGTGTTTTTGAATCTGTTTGAGTTGTTGTTAGTGGTGCATCGTTGGCCTTAAGCTTATGCCGTTTGATCTCTTTCAGGGTGTGTTTTGGTTCTGAGAGGTAAAAGGCAGCTGCTGTGTGTGTGGTGTTATGGAGTGAGGTGGCAAAGGTTGATTTGCAGAGGTGGTGCATGTGCCACAAAAGTTGTGGGGGCCCACCCCCAGCTCTGGTCCCAGAGGCCAGAATTTGTGTAAACCTACCCATTGACCTGTTACTAAGAATCTGGTTTCAGAGTGTGGCACAAAAGCTGTGCCCCACAGCTTAACTCTCAGAATCCAATCTGCAAAATTTATTTGCTGTGTGAGTGGTGAGGATCTTTTCCCCCAACTATGGAGTTGTTTTCAGCTTTTAGTGTGGAAAAGAGATCACAGCATAGCCCTTTTGAAATACTGGAAAACTGCTTTGAGGCGCTAACCATTTTTTATCTATAGCTAGTTCTAAACATGGGTTGGAAACATAAAACATCCTGTTTTTGAACTGGAAAGACACAAAAAGGATTAAATGTGCATTTAAAGATTCCACAAGAAATCCATAGCACTAAGTGCAAATATTCTCTTTCAGTCTCTCTTATTTCACCCTGTTTTGGAACCCATGTCCCTTGCCTAACGACATTCATGTAGGTTCGGGTGAGTCTCGAAATCATGAACCGCTAAGTTCCGTTCTACTGTCCTTGATTCATATCACCGGAATAACTGCACTTTATTACCACTGCCCTAATAAGAAAGAGACTGAGGATCCCACAGCAGCCGAAATGATCCTTTGGACAAACACCCCATCATGCAATCCGGGGTGGGTGGAACCATTGAAATGACAGCAGCCTCAAAAGGCCTTTACAACAGATCACCAACAGATGGCAGGGTAGAGTTCATTCTCACCCTGCTTACATCCTCCCCCCAGCCAGGTAGATTGGACAAATGACCAGGGAATAGTATAAAAATATTGCTCAGGCAGGCAGGAGTGAAATCAGGAAGGGCAACTCATGCTTGGAGTTGTAGCTAGTAAGAGATGTTAAGAGTAACAACAAGAAGGGTTTCTTCAGGTATGTTAGCAACAAGAAGAAAGTCAATGAAAATGTAGGCCCCTTACTCAATGAGGGAGGCAACCTAGTGACAGAGGATGTGGAAAAAACTAATGTAGTTGATGCTTCCCCCTGTCCCCATCTTCACGAACAAAATCAGCTCCCAGACTGCTGCACTGGGCAGCATAGCATGGAGAGGAGGTGACCAGCCCACTGTGGAGAAAGAAGTGGTTCAAATCTATTTAGAAAAGCTGGACGAGCAAGAATCCTTTGGGCTGCATGTGATGCATCCGAGGGTGCTAAAGGAGTTGGCGGGTGTAATTGCAGGGCCACTGGCTATCTTTGAAAAGTCATGGTGATCGGGGGAGGTCCCAGATGACTGGAAAAAGGCTAATGTAGTGCCCATCTTTCAAAAGGGAAGAAAGAAGGAGGATCAGGGGAACTACAGGCCAGTCAGCTTCACCTCAGTCCCTGGAAATATCATGGAGCAGGTCCTCGAGGAATCAATTCTAAAGCACTCAGAGGAGAGGCAAGTGATCAGGAGCAGTCAGCATGGATTCAGCAAGGGCAAGTCACGCCTGACTAACCTAATTGCCTTCTGTGAGGAGATAACTGGGTCTGTGGATGAGTGGAAAGCAATGGAGGTGTTACTCCTTGACTTTATCAAAGCTTTTGATACAATCTCCCACAGTATTCTTGTCGGCAAGTTCAAAAAGTATGGGCTGGATGAATAGATTATAAAGTGGACAGAAAGCTGGCTAGGTCATCGGGTTCAGCGGGTAGTGATCAATGGCTCCACGTCTAATTGGCAGCCGATATCAAGCGGCGTGCCCCAAGGGTTGGTTCTGGGGCTGGTTGTGTTCAACATCTTCATTAATGATCTGGAGGATGGCTTGGACTGCACTCTCAGCGCACGTCCAGACTAACCCGCAGCATCGGCGGGTTAAAATCGATTGCTCGGGGATCGATATATCGCGTCTAGTCTGGACGCGATGTATCGATCCCCGAGCGCGCTTACATCGATTCCGGAACTCCATCAATCGAACGGAGTTCCGGAATCGACACAGAGAGCCGCGGACATCGATGCCGCGCCGTCCAGACGGGTGAATATCTCGATTTTAGAAATTCGAACTTCAGCTACGTTATTCCCGTAGCTGAAGTTGCGTATCTAAAATCGATTTTAATACCTAGTCTGGACGTGGCCTCAGCAAGTTTGCAGATGACACTAAACTGGGAGGAGCGGTCGATACGCTGGAGAGTAGGGATAGGATACAGAGGGACCTGGAAAAATTAGAGGATTGGGCTGAAAGAAACCTGATGAGGTTCAGCAAGGACAAGTGCCCAATCCTACACTTAGGACGGAAAAATCCCATGCACTGCTCCAGACTAGGGACCGAATGGCTAGGCAGCAGTTCTGCAGAAAAGGGCCTAGGGTTTACAGTGGATGAGAAGCTGGATATGAGTCGACAGTGTGCCCTTGTTGCCAAGAAGGCTAACAGCATTTTGGACTGTATACGTAGGGGCATTGCCAGCAGATCGAGGGACGTGATCGTTCCCTTCTATTCGACATTGGTGAGGCCTCATCTGGAGTACCGTGTCCAGTTTTTGGCCCCACACTCCAAGAAGGATGTGGAAAAACTGAAAAGAGTCCAGCCTAGGGCAACAAAAATGAATTAGGGGGCTGGAAGACATGACTTATGAGGAGAGGCTGAGGGAACTGGGATTGTTTAGTCTGCAGAAGAGAAGAATGAGGGGGGATTGATCGCTGCTTTCAACTACCTGAAAGGGGGTTCCAAAAAGGATGGATCTAGACTGTTCTCAGTGGTACCAGGTGACGGAACAAGGAGCAATGGTCCCAAGTTGCGGTGGGGAAGGTTTAGGTTGGATATTAGGAAAACCCTTTTTCATGAGGAGGGTGGTGAAGCATTGGAATAGGGTCCCTAGGGAGGTGGTGGAATCTCCTTCCTTAGAGGTTTTTAAGGTCAGGTTTGACAAAGCCCTGGCTGGGATGATTTAGTTGGGGATTGGGTTGGACTAGATGACCTCCTGATGGTCCCTTCCAACCCTGAGAGGCCATGATTTTTAAGCTGTTCCCGTGTATCAAGATGAGCTGCAGCTCAGCGAACCCCAAGGATCTGAGGCCAGCTACTTTGCAGGAGAGGACAGACCAAGCAGCAAGTACAACACGGGGTCGCACCCCGGCCGGCAGATAGAATCTCATGTCTGAGATCCCGGCTCCTGTTCCTTTGCAAAGTGTGTGCTTTTGCTCCAGATTTTAGCTGTGGGCCAAGTGCCCTCTGGCTTCTCGTCCAGGCTCCGTCCTCCATGTGCCTGGCCATCAGCGGGACTGTCTCAGGAGAGCAGCTTCCTCACCCTCACTGCATCCAGTGTCTGCCCAGCTGGGGAAGGAGCAGAGGCAGCTCGGAGAAAAGACTCCTTTGAGCACCGGAGACGGCCGGAGCATCTTATTTGCATACCCACAGTGCATTGCCTGCAGTGAAGCGAGTCCCTGGTCAAGGGGCTGGTTTTGCTCCCTGTGTCCCCGGTTCCCATGATCCAACTCAGGCTGTCAATCGGTTCAATTCCATTTCCTCTAAAAGCTAGCAGTTTAGTGGGCTGTGAGGAGTAGTCACTCTGACTTGTGGTAGGATATGCGGTTGCCCCAGCAGAGACTCTTCTTTTTTTTTCTTCCTTTTTCTTCTTTTTTTTTCTCTCCCCTTCCCAGTTTGTATAAATCTTTTGCCTTTTACTAAAGATTTTTGTGGAGAGGAGCATTTATGAATTTGTACCCAATTTTTTTGAGGCTTTGTTTTGGTAAGGCAGTTCTCTGTTGTGAAAAAAACAGAAGGATACTATCTCAGCTAGTGTCAGTAACTCAAGCTTTTCTATTAGTGTATGAAAACAACTGAGAGCTCTGAAAATGACTGTGTGGGATTTTTTGCCCTTTTTTTTTTTTTTTGAGCTCATCGTGTTAGTGAGATGGCTTCCTAGCTAACAGGGGACTGTTTTGTGGTGTGTATTCAGCTGGCTCTTTGGTTTCATAAGTTTTTGGTTATCACACTTTAAAGAGCAGCAAAGAATTGCGTTGTTGTTTGTGTTAACGTTTGGTCTGTCTAAGAGTGTATGGTTTGGAGTCATTTGTAACCTTGGGTTAGTTATTGTCAACAGCTTATTTTTGGGTCCCTGAATTGAAAGGCTGCTCTTGCGGATTTCAGTTTCTCATTGTTGGAAGGTCAGTTAAAGAGCTGCTTTCTTAATCTAGTCCATGAGGGTTCTTACGCCGCCCTCCTTAATATACCTTCCAGAAGGTAATTGCATGGTTTCCCTCGTCTCCCACAGAAGAGAAATTGTCCATCCCTTTCCTGTTGGGAAAACACCAGTGTTTTTAAATGTTTTGCCCAGATGAGGGATAGTTCATAGGAGCAGAAGAGGAGGAAGTTTGTGGCCATTTGCGTCAGATTCCTAGCATTTAAGGCCAGAAGGAACCAGCCGATCACCTCAGAGGGACTAAGGGGCACCAATGCCCCAAATAGCGAGGAACTGCTTTGATGCAATTGACTGTATGTTTGATATAGTTGCGTGGGAAGGAGCAGAAAAGAGCACTGGGGCTGCGGAATAGCGCTTGCATAGGCTTTCTTTGCCCTGGTTTCCTATAAGAGTTAACAGTGAGAGATTGGTAGTCACAGGTCAGTGGGTGGGTTATGGAAATTAGGAGTCTAGAGGGGAAACCAGGGAGAGGAAGGCATCTGCAAGACTTGTCTGTCTTTGAACAGAATTGTGTGTTAAGGGTTCTTGCTTTGAATTCTTCCACTGGAGTCATTTCGGGGAAGTGAGTCAGTCTCCCGTAGAGTTCCCTAGTTATGGTGTTTGTGGCATGTCTGGGAGCTCGTCCTGGTGAGGTAGAAATGGGTGGGCGCAGGGGTGTGCGTGCGTGGCAGAATGTCAGTATTGTTTCTTGGCTCCCTGGAGCTAAGATCAGAGCATAGTGTCTGTTCATTATAATCTGTAATATGTCTTTGATGTGAGCACTGTGTATTAGCTGATTTTTGAAAGAGAAGAATTAGTGAGAAGAGAAGCTTGCTTTGTACTACCCCATGCATGGATCTGGTATTGCAGTGTTTCCAGGAACAGTGTATCTGCTTTAGGGGAGAACCTCCTGGTTAGAAAAACAGAAAAGAGTTAAACTGTGATAATTTTTTTTTCAAGCAGATTCTTTTTTGAAAAAGCAGGAAAATATGGTGTTTTTAGTGGTTTTTGTTTCTTTATGATAAACACAATACAGTTATACTTTCTTGGAAGTGTTTTGTGAGTCTGCAGATGTGAGAGGTTCTTCTTTGTCTTGCTAGATAATTATTTAAGAGGCTGACTTCTTCTTTCTGCTGTGAGTCTTTTCAACAGTATGAGGGACAAATGCTTTTCCGGACTCTGGGTCTGTAGGGGAGATGGTTGTTTTTTTTGTTTTTGTTTTTCTTGGGGTGGGGGCTTGGTAATATTTGAGATTACGTGTACATCAACAACTGCACGAGTTACACAGACTTTCTCCGTACCCGACCTACGTTCTATGTATCTTGGTTCGTAGATCGAGACAAGGCACTAGATGTCGTGCTGCATCCGGCACACAAGGGCCCCAAGCCCTGATTTTTTCCCCCCAAACTGACTGTAATCTAAATGCTAAATAATTACCCTTAACTTCTCATTATTGCCACCCTCACTATTGGAAAAATCCCCAAATCACAACAGTGACTTACAAATCATGAGAATTCTTTGTTTAAAAAATGTAATGTGGGTTCTCTATCTTTCCCTTCCAGTTTTCTGAACCAGGCAAGCTTGAAACTTACTTTTCTAGTGCAGCCAGAGCCCCAGAGAGCAGGAGCCCCTGGAGCCTGGGGCTGGCAGGCAGTGGGGTTCCTCACGGTTGTGTATTACACACACACTTTGATCTCACCCACCAAGCATCAAGTGTGATCTCCTCAGGCACAAGAACAGCCTTAACATTGGAGTCACAGACAGCCCCCTTGGGCACCTGACTCTAGCTTGCCCACCCAGGTGTAGTAGAAGCTGCTGTAACACTCAAACTCTTTATGTCCTTTAGGGCTAACCCTAGCCAAACAGCAGGGATCCCTTGCTTATGCTTAGAAGGCATGCCGTCTCCCTGAAGTCCAAGCAGGCATCGCGGGTGGGGACAACAGTTTTCTTCCTGACAGAGATTTTTTATTCCATTCCCCCAGAGCTCAAGCTGATGGGGGCAAGTGTTTGTGCAGGTCTCTGCCTCCTCGTGGGTGTGTGAGGGGGAGCAATCAACCAGGTCTTTTGTCCATGGATGATCCACAGTGGCCTGTCTGATGTCTCAGTCAGTGGCCTTCTCCTGTTGGAAAGGAGATGACGCTTCTTCTGGTAAACTAGCATTTCCACACTTGGTAATGCTTATCTCCTGACTGGTGGCGGAGTGGCAGCAAGGGGGTTTACAGCTTTAGTGCCAACGCTTATATATCACCTTACAACACAGGCTACGGCTATTATAGGTGAGAAGAATGCATTGCAGCAACTGACGAGCTAGTCATAAACTCTAAACACATTTTTATGAATCTAATGCCTGTTTTAACAACACTAACAAACAGGTGAGCAAGACTAGTTTCCAGCCATGCGTTGTCACTTATCAGTAAGGCCTAGGGGCCTTGGCGTGAGCTGGCACCTGGTCTGCCAGCGTCAGAAGAGGATCTTCCCTCTCTTATCCCCAGGTGTTTGTACTGGGAGCAGTACTGTTCAACTTATTCATAAATGATCTGGGGAAAGGGGTAAACGGTGAAGTGGCAAAATTTGCAGATGATACAAATTGCTCAAGATAGTTAATTCCCAGGCAGACTGCGAAGAGCCACAAAGAGATCTGACACAACTGGGTGACGGGACAACCAAATGGCAGATGAACATCGGCGCTGTTAAGTGCAAAGTAATGCACGTTGGAAAACAGGATCCCAACTATCCCTATAAAACGATGGGGTCTAAATTAGCTATTACCACTTGAGAAAGAGATCTGGGAGTCGTTGTGGATAGTTCTTTGAAACAATCCACTCAATGTGCAGCGGAAGTGTTGGGAATCATCTACGAAAGGGATAGGTAAGAAGACAGAAACTATCATACCGCTTCAATATCAATCCACGGTACGTCCACATCTTGAATACTGTGTGCTGATGCAGTCGCCCCAATCTCAAAAAAAGATCTATTGGAATGGGAAAGATTCAGAAAAGGACAACAAAGATGATGAGGGGATATGGACCAGCTTCTGTCTAAGAAGAGATTCATAAGATTGGGACTTTTCATCTTGGAAAAGAGACGCTACTAAAGGGGGATACGACGGAGGTCTATAAAACCATGACAGGTGTGGAGAAAGTAAATATAAAAGAAAAAAAAACTGTTGGCTCTTTGACGGCAGCTCAACCACACTGCTTCTTCTGCGGCAGTTCGGCGGCGAGTCCTCCCTCCCTTCCTCTTTGGTAGACATTTGGTGGCAGCTCAAAGACTAAGACAGGAAATGGGGGACCCGCCGCGAATTTCCGCCAAAGACCAGACATGCTGACCCGATACCAGATGGGCCGCCCCTTTGAATTGGCTGCTCCAGGCACCTGCCTGCTACGCTGGTGCCTGGAGCCAGCCCTGCTCCCGTGACAAGCAGGGGCTGGTGCAGAGCATGGCAGGGCAGGGAGATGACATCTCCTCTAATAGCGGGGGCCCTTTCACAGCAAGGGAAGCACCTCCCCGCAGTAGCACAGACCCACTTACTCCTCCTGCTTTTCTCCTGACACCCAGCACCACCCTTCCCGGCAGCACCTGCTTCCAGACTCACACCAGAAATGGGAAGTTTAGGCCGAGCCTGGCAGCAGCTGTCAGGAAATGGAAGCAGGAGACACAAACACTCCCATTGTGCTGTGGGGCCCATCCTGGCTGGTGGGGAGATGGAGGCAGTGGACACTACCACCCCCATGGTGCCGTAGGGTTTTCAGATAGGGTGCCCTCCCCAGGGTTGGGCTCCAGGGGAGGTTTGGCATCTTAAGGGACTGGGTGAAGAGGCTTGGAGGAAGTTTTGAAGACCAACAGTGAAGGGGAAGTTGGACACATGGCCAGAATACCAGAGAGACAAGGCAGGTGAGGTGATACCTGTTACTGGACCAGCTTTGGAGTCACACAAGGTCTTCTTCATGGAAGGGAAAGGTGCTCAGAGCATCACAGTTCAACAGAAGGTGGAACACTCTGCCCCGAACACCAGACTTTCCCCTACTTACTGGAAAGGGGCGGCAGTCCCCACTGTCCTGTCAAACAGCCCCACCACGTAACCCAGAGGTGGCTGCATCTTAGCACCAAGACACCAGTGGTCACCGCTCCAGAGGAGATGGTACATACAGGCCATGCCCTACGTGGCCACGAGACGTCACAGACTGTGCTCTGTCTTAGCTGGGCCCCACATGTTACGCCCCAAGAGGTGAGGTAAACACAGGCTACTACTCAAACTGAGCACCTGGGGTCACTGCAGCAAAGGTTAAGGGTGATACAGGCGGGGCACTGTGCACATGGCCACCAAGTGGCACTGCTGCAATGGCGCTGGTGCGGTGGAGATGATAAACAGGCCCCTGCCTGATGTGGCCACAACCACAATGGCGTGGGGAGAGGGGGAGGAAGATACCAATAGGGCACTGCCACACCAGGGCACCACGGGGAGGTCACTGCTCCAATTAGTAGAGATACACATCGGGTAGTGCCCCAACTGGGGGCCCTACCTAGAGAGAGGGGGGGCTGGGGAGAGAAGAGGAAATCAAAGGCCACTGCCTCACTTAGCCATCGGGTCACTACCTAAATAGGGGACACACACACACAGGGCACTGCCCCACTTGACCAGCAGGGGTCACTGCCCCAATTGGGGGATATACAGAGGGTATTGCCCCACAGGAATGCCAGGGATCAGTGCCTGCCATACCTGGCACACGGGTAGAGGGGATAGGGTGACCAGATGTCCCGATTTTATAGGGATAGTCCCGATATTCAGGACTTTTTCTTATGTAGGTGCCTATTATCCTCCACCCTGTCCCGATTCTTCACACTTTCTATCTGGTCCCCCTGGGGGCGGGGGAGGGAGGGGGCTACACAAAGGGCACTGCCATACTGGGCCAACCGTGCACATCCCTAGTGGGGGAGTGATACACACCAGAAGCAGGGCTCACTGCCACAAAGGGGTTGGAAGACACCCAGGGCACTGCTTGACACAGCCACCCAGGCACCCTGCCCCTTGGGGGAGGTGAAGAATACAGCTTGGGCACTGACTCCTCTGGCTATTAGTGGTCACATGCCCAATATAGGGGTTGGGGGGGAGTAAATATACACAGGGGACTGCCCCACCTGGGGAACACGTGTCAACGAGATGAGAGTGGGATACGCAGAGGGCCCTGCCCAATGGCTGATATACATACAAGGCCCTGCCTCACCTACGCACCAGCGCTAACAGGCACAATGGCAGTAGTGGGGTCACACAGACAACTGACCTCAGTTGCCACCAGGGGTCACTGCAGCAATGCTAGGGGGGATACATGCCAGGCATTGCTGCCCCTCGCCACCAGGAGTCACTGCTCCTACAAGAAGGCACCTACAGGACACTCCCGTGCCTGGCCAGCAGGGGTCACTATCACTGGGGAGGTGTATGGGAAGCTGAGAAAGAGCAACTAACTGCAGTGGGGAAAATCATAATCTACCGGGGAGAAAGAACAGACTCCGCTAGGACATCACACCAACTCCAGCCAGGCTGGATACCAGCAATTCGGGGCTGGAGCAGCTCCAGCTAGAGGCTGGGTGGAGACAGGTGACCTCGGTTTCTGCGCTGAGCAGGCTGCTTTGGCAGCGAGGAGGGACAGGGAACCCCTGCCCAGGGTCTTGCTGCCCAAGGAAGGGGAGATCTGCGGCACTCTTTGGAGTAGCTGGTTCAGCAGCTGTGAGCCACACGCTTCTCCCTGCCTGAGCTCTCCAGGAGCACATTACGTACAGGTGTGCGCTGGATGTAGGCACCAGTGTAACAACAGGGCCAGACTCATGTGCCCGCGGGGCTGCCCCGCTCGGGGGGGGGACGATGGATGGAGCCCTATGGAAATACGGGGGTGGACAGGGCTGGGAGCCAGGACTCACTGGGTTCTCCCATCCAGCTCGGGGAGGGGAGGTTAGGGGGTAGAGTGCGGGAGGGGCTGGGGGGGTCTCCTGCCAAGGGGCAAGTCCAGGAGCTGGTGTCAGGCAGCAGGTCACTTGTGGGCCCCGAGTGTCGATCTGGAAAACAGCTGCCTGTCCCCGCGCCCGGGGACTGCACGTGGCTGGCAACTGTATCCTTGTACCTGAGAATTACCCATACAGCCAGGGGGTGTGAGCCCTGCGCTCCCTGTCAGTGCCTGGGGCACAGAGCCATGTGTACAAGTCACTCTCTGTGCGGGGATGTCAGTTCATACAGACTTTGCTGGTGCTTTTTCTGCAGCCTGTGGTTAAATGAGGCAATTAACTAGATGCGTTGATGGAAGTTCTCTGGTACCCTCGGGGTACATGTACCCCGGTTGAGAACCACTGATGTAGGGGAACCCAGGCCCACCCCCCTATTCTGACTTCCAACCCCGTACCCTGGGCAGCTGGTTCTGCTTTGCTTATCTTGCATCAGCCTCAAGTCAGCTTCACTGGGTCACCACGTTCCACCATGGCCAGACATCAGAGAGAGGAAGTTTCCTCAGCTGTAAAAGCAGCAAGGGGCTCCATGAGGGGTCGGTGCTGCTGCTGAGAAATTATTGACACTTCTCTAGTCTCCTCAGATTTGCCCCATTCTTCTTTAATTCTGCAATATTAATTTAACAATCTCAGATTGGGATTTTTCACACCTGTTTGACCTGCAGCAAATTTTCTTCTTTCTTTGGGAAATTGTCCTGAATCATTCCCCAAAGAGGAGAAGGGGCTTAATGGGTGCAGTTTGCAGAGCCCTGAGACACAGCTGCCTCTGGGGTGGGCTGGGGTGGCCTGTCTCTGCTGGCGAGGAAGGGGACAGGAGGAAAAAGTCCGCAGTGGAGACTGTCCAGCAACAAGGTTACGCAGTCCTGGTACTGCTACCCCCAACTGCCAGTCACCTGCCTGCCCCTGCTTTCTGCCTCCTTCCCACTGCCAGGAAGTTTCCTGCTCCACACTCCCTCACATACCCTCTTAAAGCACCTCCTCAAAGGGCTCCCTGCTGCCATGTGAATGGTGTGGGTGTGTGTGTTTGTGTGTGTGTGGGGAATTATGCTGTCTGTTAATTGAACTTCCACTGTCCAATTACTCTCACTTAATATAAAATATCTTCATATTCGGGTGGTTTTCTCTCATTAGCAAATGTTTCTTTTTAGACCCATTTCTTCCCAGTTCTCAAGATAGACATTAAAATATCTTGTGTGCCGCGCTGTAGTAGACAGGGTGGTCCCGGTACTGGAGGCTCCCCCTGGTTTGTATACAAATGTTCGGTTTATTCTCCAGCCCATTCCTTATGAATACTAACTTGATGTTAACTTTTTGCTGCAGCTGGCAGCTGTGAATTGAGGGGAGCTTTCATGATCTGTCTACAGCAACATCTGGAATACTGTGTGCAGTTTCTGGTGTCCCATGTTCAAGAAGGATGAATTCAAACTGGAACAGGTTCAGAGACGGGCTACGAGGATGATCCGAGGAATGGAAAAACTGCCTTATGAAAGGAGACTCAAAGAGCTTGGCTTGTTTAGCCTGGCCAAAAGAAGGCTGAGGGGAGATATGCTCGCTCTATATAAATATATCAAGGGGGTTAACGTTAGGGAGGGAGAGGAATTATTTAAGTTTAGTTACTAATGTAGCACGAGGGACGAATGGGTATAAACTGGATATTAGGAAGTTTAGACTTGAATTAGACGAAGGTTTCTGACCATTAGGGGGAGTGAAGTTCTGGAATAGCCTTCCGAGGGAATTAGTAGGGGCAAAAGACTTTCCTGGCTTTAAGACAAAGCTTGATAAGTATATGGAGGGGATGTTATGATAGGATCGTTAATTTGGGCAATTGATCTTGAATTACCACCAGACAGGTCTGCTCAATGGTCTGCGGGGAGATGTTGGCATGCGATGGGTACTGAGTTGCTGCGGAGAACTTCCTTCTTGGGTGCTGGCTGGTGACTCTTGCCCACATGCTCAGGGTTAGCTGATGCCATATTTGGGGTCGGGAAGGAATTTTCCTCCAGGGCGGATTGGCAGGTGCCCTGGAGGTTTTCGCCTTCCCCTGCAGCGTGAGGCACGGGTCGCTTGCTGGTGGTTTCCCTGCAGCTTGAGGTCTTCAAACCATTTTTGAGGATTTCAATAACTCGGTCCTGGGATAGGGGTTGTATAAAATTGGATGGGTGGGGTTCTGTGGCCGCCTTGTGCAGGAGGTCAGACTAGATGATCAGATTGGTCCCTTCTGACCTATGAGTCTATGAGTCTATGAGTCTATAACATGCAGATCCCGTTCTTGGGTTGTGTAACCGATAATCTGTTCTGCTGCGGTCGCTAGGTGTAATGCATGTTCAGTAGGGGTTTCTCCCCTCTTCCCTTTTTGTATTTCTTCTCCCTACTAGTGTTGGAGTGTCCTTCTCTCAGGTTAGTGTATTAATGATCTCATCTTGGGGTCACATGTGTCAATTCGTTGCTGCGTCTTCAGAGAACTATCCATGAGACTCCAAGATCTCTTCCTGATAGTGTAGCTAAATTAGCCCCATCATATTGTATGTATAGTGGGGGTATGTTTTCCAACATGACATTTAGCACATTAAATTTCATTTGCCATTTTGTTGCCCAATCACTTAGTTTTGTGAGATCTTTTGAAGTTCTTCGCAGTTTGCTTTGGTCTTAAATATCTTGAGCAGTTTAGTATCGTCTGTGAACTTTGCCACTCCACTCTTTACCCTTTCTCCAAATCATTTATGAATAAGTTGAATAGGATTGGCCTAGGGTGACTAGGAAAATGACAGCAGCAAGATGGAGTCTGGAGTCACATGGGCAAGTCACATGTCCATGGATGATTCAATTTGCAGGCCTACGACATTGTTTACATGTTACTTTGAATGTTCCCAGGAAAGCTCAGATGTGGATTGGCATTTTCAAAGTCCATTGTCAGTGAAACGTTTCTTGATTGGGCACTTACTGAGAATAGTCCTTTCTCAAGAAGCTGACCAAAGCATCACTGAGGCTACTTGAAATCAAATACATTTGAGATACAAGTACATAGCCCATATTCATAATTTCAAATACAAAAATGGTACACACATACAGCTAGTATAATATAACCAGCAAATCATAACCTTTTCATAGACACCTCACACGACAACTTTTGCACAATATTTGTTACAAATATATAATAGTGGTGGCAGCAATGATCTATATGGTCCCAGTTGATATTAATAATGTCACAGCCTACAGAGAAGTGAGAGGGAGGCATCTTCTAGCAGCGTTTTTCCTACATTTCTCCATTGCCGCTCGGGCGGAGGTGAGAATGGAGCAAAACACGCCTGGCTGAAGGTTTTGCGTTCAACTTTGAGGATTAAGCCTGAGCTCTGGCATGGGTGCTGGGAGATGGATTTCTGAGTTGCATCCAGCACAGTCTTCGGGCCTGAGCTGAAACCACTTGCGCCAAGAGAGATGGGTTTAAGGTAGCCTTTGAGGCTCCCAGCAGGTCTTGAGGAGCAAGGGGTTACCGCTATCCCTGGGGGAGCTCAAACCACCATCCTTTCGATTAACAGCAAAAACACAAAGACCCATTGCGCCACAGAGACACATGTCTGCTGTTACCAAGGCTGCTGCCTAGCAGCGTGGCATCTGCTGCCTACGGGAAGGGGCTCCGGGCTGGGCAGGGATTGGGGTGCAGGAAGGGGTGAGGCTCTGGCTGGGGATGTGTGTAACTTCCCCTTTCCTAGCTATGTGTCTGAGCCACCAGGGCCAGCACGTACAAGGCCTCGCTGCCGAAGCAGACAGTGTCCAGTGACGCTACACCTGGCCCTCTACTGACAGCTCAGGGGTTTGGCGTATCTCTGGCACTGAGACGCCACAATAATTACAGGGTTATTTCTAATGGGTTTAAAGCAGAACTTGTGCTGAGATTAAACAATCCCTCCTGGGTCTGGGGGTTTACAGCATGGAACTGGCTCTGTGTGGGGGTACTGTGCATGTGTTTGAGTGATACTAACACGGCTGAAACACACAGCTCCCCATCCTGGGGGTTTCCATTCCCCTGATTCCTTCCACGGGGGGCGCTGACCCGGCTCCTCTACGGCCAGATGCCCTGATGGGCAGCAGGTCGGGGATGTTGGGAGAGGTTCTGTTTTCTGTGGCTAGTGACAACCCCAAAGTGACTCCCACCAGCCCCCATTGCCTTGTGCTGCAGCTGCCAGACCCTAAAATCGCTTTGGAGGGAAATTCAACCCCATTCAACCCCGACCTGTTCATGGGATGTGTCAGTATTGACCAGGCTGCCGAGCACCATGGAGTGAAGAGACCAATTTTATCAGTAAGTCAGACCCCCGGGCTGCCCACTGCTGGATCACTCCCCCAGGTGACACAAGTTGCCCTCCAGAGCCATTGCTGGCCTAATGGATAAGGCATCTGGTTTCAGATCAGGAGTTGAGAGTTCAAGTTACTTCATGGTTGTGTGTGCTGCAGTTTTACCTTCGTGCTGAAAGTCCTGCTCTGCTCCTGCTCCCTTCAGGGCTGGAACTCTTCTTGGCAGCTCAGGCCAATGCTCTGGCTTCAGCTAGAGCCCGGGAAGGAGTTGGGGGTGGGTGTCACAAAGGCTGGGCAGGAGCCCAGGTGCTTCCAGTCTAGCCTTTGCCCTTCCTGACTTGCCAAAGAAAATGGGCGGCTGCCTGGGCTAGTGTGTAGAGCAGTTTCCCTCTTCCAAGCGCACACTGTCCCTGTGCTTGAGGGGGTTGCACATAGCGCCTTGGGAGCCTGGGTGTTTCTCTGCTTATCGCCAAGCTGGGGAAAAGCCTCTTGGGTAAAATCTCCTGCCCCACGGCAAAGCGAGCACTGTGAGTGGGAAACAGACAGAGGCACACCAGGGGCTGGCCCTGCTTTCCTATCTTCTTTGATGTTGGCCACAGAGCATCAGCAGCTGCCCATGCATGCTGGTCTGCGGGTCGCTTTCAGTGGGTGTTGGCATGGCAGGAAGCAGCCTGGCTGGGGGTCTTTGTGGCTGTCTGCTGGCATGCATAGGCATGGTCCTCCCCTCCGTCTTGCCACCACCTTCAGTTGCTCTGTGGCTTATAAACCTTCCCTTGAAGCTGTCAGCACCAGCCGCCTCTGCTCTAGGTGTCCGGAGGAGGGAAGGTGTGAGGGGCTCCAGGCTGGGCTCCACCTCCCGCCTGCCAAGCCCTGACTATTAATCCCGGCCCTGGCACTCTTCTTCAAGCATCGTGTGGGCCAAAGGAAAAGTGTGGCAGTAAGACAAGGGCCAAACTTGTGGGCATCAGGTGAAGCAGCAAGAATCCCAACCACCAGGTCAAACCACAGGACTACAGGCAGCCACAGCCACTTCTACACCCCAATCCATGCAGCCACCTCAACCAAAGACCTGGCTCCAGTGGGTGTGAGTCACCCAGCAGGAGGGAAAAGACTCACTCTTAAACAACTGGTTGTCATAAACAGATAGTTAAGGGTTAATGGCTCCCTTACCTGTAAAGGGTTAACAAACAGGGACCGAAACACCTGACCAGAGGACCAATCAGAAGACAAGATACTTTCAAATCTCATGGGAGGGAAGCCTTTGTTTGTGGGTTTGGGGTTTGGCTTTGTTCTCTCTGGGTCAGGATGGAAATAGAGGTGCAACCAGGTTTCTGCCAATCTCCCTGCTACAGATCTTATCTATTCAGAATTGTGAGTAAGAAAAGGCGGTTATAGACTTTTAATTTTTTTCATTTACATATGTGTACTTGCTGGGAAGTAGCTTAAATTGTGTTTCTGCTGGAGGAAAGTTTCTTTCTATTGTTTATAAGTTGAAAGACCCTGTAACTGTTTACCATCTAAAGCGCAGAGATAAAACCTTTACTTTTTTCTTTCTTTTTTATTAAAAGTTTTGCTTTTAAGACCTGTTTAATTTTTTTCTCCTAGTTAAGGTTCAAGGGAATGGTGGAGAGAAGGGAAGGATAAATTTTATCTTTGTTATATTCACGCAGCTTGTATTGCCTCTGGGTGAGGGGGGAGGTAACACTCCTCTCGGTGTGGTGATTCAGAAAGTTGAATCAGGCAATCTCCTAGTGTCCAGGGCGAGAAGGAGCTGGGAGGGAGGGGGGAGGGAATGGCTTATTCCCTTTGTTGTGAGACTCAAGGAATCTGGGTCTGGGGTCCCCTGGGAAGGTTTTGGGGGGACCAGAGGGTATCAGGCCCTAAAAAATTCTGATTGGTGGCAGCCTATCAGATCTAAGCTGGTAATTAAGCTTAGGGAAACTCATGCTAGTGTCCATATTTGGGACACTAAGGTCCGGAACTGGGGAATTATACTTGACAACTGGAAACAGGGAAATTGAGCACTCTGAGCTCCAGGGCTTTATCACAAACCAGCACAAAGTCCCACGACATTTGAACTCAGACTCTAGGATTCAAAGTCCTGAGTGCTGCCTATTACACCATGGGATCAGCTTGTGCTGCCTCTCTGGCCATCGGTGACCCTCACGGGGCTGGCTCGTGTAAAGGACTGTTGGCCCTTACCTAAAACTTAGTGGGGTTTTAGTGGCTAGTTCCCGTCCAAATAAAAGGTGGGAAGGGTCAATGGGAAATCAGAACCTTGAGATGACGTGCCCCCGGGGCAAATGGTCACCAACTGGTAGGGAACACGTGAGAATTTGTAATGGAGAAAAATTCCTGGTGGAAATGGCAAAGTGTGGAGATTCTGAAAAGTTCCTGTGAATATACACATGAAGATACAAACAGAGAGACAAACACACACAGAGAGAAAGAGAAAATCACACACTGCACAGGCCCACAAGACAGAAACAAAACCAAACCCACACGCACACAGAGCATATACACATAAGGGAAAGCCACACAAAATATAGAAAGAACAAATCCACACCAAAAAATACAGCAAAAGCCCACAACAAGAAAGCACAAAAACCACATACCAAAAGATACTAAGCAAAAAAAAAACAATCGTATGCAAAAATCATACACACACGCACACAAAACTATGCCAGGCATCCACCAAAATCACACAGGACCACATGCAGATCAACACGACAAATGAAAACCACATAAACATATAGAAAGCCAGGCAGGGTTGGAGTCTCACAGTGAATGAGGGTGAGCACACAGGTGGTTTGGGGAGCAAGACTGAGAGGGAGTCAGGGCCAGTACTCTGCGCTCTGCCTGACCATCTGACACAGGTGGCTGGTGGAGAGCAGAGTCTGGGAGATCTGTGGAATCTGCCTGCTCTCTGTAAAGCAAGGGGACCCGGTGTCTTCTGAGCTGGAATTGTATTTTCTGCAGGACAAAATGATTGGCAGAAGCCATTTGCTTAAAGAAAACTAGTGCTTTACGTGAGGTTTAAGCTCACAATTCAGCATCATTCCCCTCGCACTGCTACTATAAGTCCTGTCACTAAACCATTGCACCTCTGCTCCCAATGAGGGTCTTGTCTCCTGATTCATGGATGGATTAGGGGCTGAGGGGGTTGCATTAGGAACGTCAGAGGCCCCACCCGCTTTCCAACCACTTGTGATGCGGCCGCAGAACGAATGCTGGTACCTGTGGGTGGCTTCAGTGGGGGTTTGGCATGGCATGGAGCAGGCTGGCCGCGGTGTCTTTTGTGGCTGTTGTGGCCACGCATAGGCATGGTTATCTCCTCCTCTTGCCCTGCCCTCGGTTTGCTCTGTGGCTTATAAACCTTCCCTGGAGCTGTCAGCCCCAGCTGCCTCTGCTCTAGGTGCCAGAGCAGGAAAGATGATGGGCTCCAGCCTGGGACTCTTCCTCATTCTTGCTAGCGTGGACTATGAAGACAGGCTCTGGCCGTCCTCCTTGAATATTATGTGGGCAAGAGGAAAGAGTGTGGCAGCTGCAGGGGACAAAGTTGTGAACATCAAGTGAAGCATGAGAAACAACCATATGGTCAACCGCAGGGCTCTCCAGCCAGAGTGTGTTAAGTTCAAGGCCCCCAACCTATAGCAGCCAGCCCATGAACCGGCCGGACCAAAGACCTGTCTCCAGTGGGCATCAGTCACGCAGCAGGAGAGAGAAAAAACTCATCCAGTTCACCCTGAGAGAGGGGAGCCAAGCACATTGAGCTCCATGGCTTTGCAGGAAACCAGCATGCTCCAGGAGGTCCTACTGAGATTTAAACCAGGATCCAAAGTCCTGAGTGCTGCCCATACACCATGGGACCTGCTGCCATTTCATTTTCTAGACCCCAGTGACTCTCAGCTGGCTGGTTTTTACTCTGCACTTATTGCTTCCACTAGCAGCTTCCTCTTGCGGGACTCTCTCTCCTCCCCACGACTGTGGCCTGCACTATCCGATACGCCAGGTCTGCCTGAGTCCCCGCATCCCCCTGCTGTCTCCATTCCCTGCAGGCCACAAAAATGGTAGGGGAGCTGCCTCTCCCTTCACTCAGTGCTCCCGCTCATATCGGCCAGCTGCAGCCTCATCTCTGGAACTCGGCCAGCTGTCGTTTGATCCAGTCATATAGTACATGCTGACTGGCCTCCTCAGCATGGATGCTCTTGTGGAAAACACCCACAGGTGACGTGCAGGACTTGGACCGTTGGTTTCTTAATGTGTGGTGTTTCCCCAGCCGCTGAACAAAACTACCAACAAAGCAGGGGGGGCGTGGCGGGCTCCAGGATGAGAGTGGATGTGGATGGGGTGCGGAATCTGGGCTGGGGCAGTGGGTTGGGGTGAAGGGGGGCAGTGGCAGGGTTCTGGGAAGGATTTGGGTGCATGAGGTGCAGGTTCTGGCTGGAGCAGGGGTTGGGATGTGGCACTTATCTCAGGCAGCTCCTGAAAGTGACCACACCCCCCTCTGGCACAAAATCCTACATGGAGGAGGCTGGGGGCCCCTGGCACCACTGCCCACAGGCAACACCCCTGTAGCTCCCATTTGTCGCAGTTCCAATGGCAGAGTTGGCACTTGGGGAGGGCAGCGTGCAAGAGACACAACCCACAGGGGCCGCAGGGACGTGCAGATGGCTTCTGGGGTGGTGCGCCATGTGAGCGAGGGGTTGGGCAGGAATCTGCTTAGCCCAATGTGCGCGGTAAGGTAGGGTGGCAAGAACCCCCGGGCCCTTTCAAATCACCCAGGGCCAGCGCTCAGGCTTCTGATGGGGAAACAAAGGGAAGCCACAAGAATGGTCATGCACCCTCATGAGCAGTTCTGGGGATTCTTTTGGGAGCTCCTGGAGTAGGCAGCAGAGAGTGCAGGCTCACCACAGAGGATGTTCACTGGAAGGGAGAGGGGGCTGCAGGGTGATATACCACCTCTGGGGCATCAAGAGCCTCTGTTCCCACTGCCATGCTGGAGCCTCACATTAATTTATTGGCAAATAAAATTGCATAATAGTAACACTATGTGCACAGAATTTTATTGTGCAGAATCCTGAGGAGTGAAACCGACTCAGGGAACCTCCTTGAATTGTCACTGCTTGGGTAACCACTCAGCCACCCACCACCCAATGCACAGAGAGAGTACCAAGCCCTATTGCTAGTGGGGGTGGAGGCTGGGGGCAGGCATACACATTCAGACTGTACGCTCCCCAGCTTCCAAACCCTGCTGATTTCCCATTAGGACATAGCCTACTGAAAGGTTGTCTGTTGTTCTTTTTATCTCATGCTGTTAGTTAAGAAAGGATATTATTTTTTTTTTCAAAAATACACAACTCCCTAAAACCTGCTTTTAGCAATCAGAAGAATTTCGTGCACCTTATTTTTGGCCTTGCCCAGTAAAAAAGAAGAGGCTTTTGTGGCGTTTTCATGACGCAGAGGATGAAAACAAAACATGTGTCGGTTCCCAGGGGGTGGCTATAGGCACCAAGCAAAGCAGCAGTGTACTTGGGGCAGCCCATTTGCAGGTGGCAGCAGCTAGAAAGGATCCAGCCTGGAAGCAGTGACCTAGAAATCCTACGTCGTCAAATCTGACTCAAGAATACTTCCAACACACCCCTGAACAACATTACTAACCCACAGAATCTTCTACCAACGCTATAATAAAAAAGGATTCTGCATGGACTCCTCTGGTTAGGGTCGAAAACAAACAGACGGAAGTTCTACATAGATGCTTCGTCAAGTGCAAGGCTGAAATTGTGGAAAAGTAGCATTCCAATTCGCGCCATAACCTAAGCCGTACTGAACAACAATGCCATCAACAACCTCAAGAACAATCCGACATCATAATAAAAAAGGCTGACAAAGGATGGTGCTGTCGTCACCATGAATAGGTCGGAATATGAACAAGAGGCTGCTAGGCAGCGCTCGAACTCCGCATTCTACAGGGCCATTACCTCTGATCCACTGATGATACCAAAAGGAAACTACACCATATGCTCAAAAAAACGTCCCTGAAAAAGCACAGGAACAGATCTGTACAGACACATGGCTAGAACCCTGACCACGTGTCTTCTATTGCTACCCAAGATCCATAAACATGGAAATCCTGGATGCCCATCATCTCAAG